>NC_030428.2:9537500-9727500 GCF_001660625.3 Ictalurus punctatus
TGTGCGTGCGTGGGTATGCACGAGTGGCCATTCCAGTGAATAGTGACACAGTGTTGTATGTATGTGTGTGTGTGTGTGTGAGTGTTACTGCAAGGCAGGGTGCAAACACGCACACACACACAGATCTGATCTCAAACTACAGCAGCTGCTGCTGCACACACACACACACACACACACACACACACACACACAGTTTTCTGGTGTGACTACCTGGCACGGTGATATTAAGCATCACTGTATTCTTCTGCAATATGGAGGCGGTCTTGTAAAGTGGATGCACTCGTAGACTCACTTTTTCCTCCCTAACTACACTCGGTTCCCTCGGTTCTTCACCCCCCCCTTCCCCCCCTCCCCCCCCTTCCTTCTCCAGCTCTCCAGCCAGTTGGCTTCTTACACAGAGGCTCTATTGTAGCCTTTATGCCGAACAGATTGCAATGGTTCAGCCCTCCCGCCCGCCCCCAGGCCTTCAGTGCCGCGACGTGGAGCGAGGGCAGGAGCATGTCACGCTCCCTGCCGCAGTGTATGATGACACTTCCCTACTGCGGCCCGCGGACGATCGGCTATGAGGACGGAGGGTTTGAGGGGACGTGCGTCTGGAGGCTTTGGATTACCGATGTACTGAAAGAAACACACAGAGCGAGAGAGAGAGATGTGGAGAGAGAAAAGCAGCACTATGTTTACTTGTAATGTCCTATGGAGTGATCACATTCCCCACTGGTGTGCACGCTGTGCCTCTGGATGCAGAGGCGGTGTGCTTTCTCATGTTCGCTAGCTCTCTCATTACCCAGCCTGATAGTTTTTACATTACAGACTCATCCATTGTGAGTCGGCGAGGAGCCGTGGTGATTTTCTCTGTGTGTCTGGGTGAGAGAAAAAGAAAAGAGAGAGAGAGAGAGAAAGTGTGTCCATGCGCAAGCCTTTTTTTTTTTTTTTTTTTTTTTTTTTTTTTAAAGGCCAGGCAGTCTGACAAGAACATAGTGTTCTGCTGAGCACCGGGAGAAACTCGAATGAAAACAGGGTCTAAAATTGGCCCTGCAGGGGATGGCACATCACACATCGATTTGCTTCATTTGTTCTAAAACCTTCACACGCCAGACTCGCTCCTTATTTCTTTTTCATCTCTCCTTTTGAAAAATAAATACGTGAACGTAAAAAAAAAAAAAGCAAGTCGGCCGCCTATATGCACGCCTGTACGGGTGAGCCTCGGCGAAACCGTTATTACTAGCGGCGAGGTCGTACGGCGTTACACGGTACACAGCTGGATCTGGGATACCTCTGCAGTAATTACCACTATAAAAGGGCCGCCCCGTGTGATCGGGAAGCGCGTGACGCTGACGTTCGGGAGATCTGCTGCGCCTCGATTCTACGTGCAGTCAGGTGTTATGGCCACTTTAGGCGGAGGGAGGGGGCGCGGGCTCTAATTTGCTGGCAGATGGCTTTTCATTATCCGTTCGGCGAAATGGTGCCGGGCGCAAAAAAATAGTGGGACTGGAACGTGGCGTGCATATAAATCAAGCCGCACACGAATACTACAGAGATTCCCATCTCCCCATCTGTCTCGTGCGTTTGCTTCTGTCATTGCGCGCTGTCATCGCGGGGTTGTTTTTTTTCCTCTTCCCTTCTCTTCCCCCTAAACACGCCGATAATTAAGGAGTTTCAGAGAACGGAGCAGTGAAGAACAATAGCGATGGAGCTCTATTTACGCTGTCATCTCTAGGCCGCGCTTGTAACGACCCGTACGTCTGCGCAAAGTCTGGGTTAGGTGGGAACGGAGGAAAAAAAAAAAATCGCATGCTGTTATATTATATCATCCCAGAAAGAGCTAATGCCTCTGCAGTGCGATGGAGAATCCATCATGGAGGACAGGCGAATGTAAATTGTGGGCCGGCGTGACTGTTCCAGGGGATGGGGTTACCTAGCATCGCTGAGTAAACACGAGGCTGATTCACTGATTCTCCGTTTAAACACAGCACTGAAATATAGGCCACACACACACACACAAATGCTCACCTGATAGGGCTGGCTTGCTCCGTCATCGGTCAGGAAGTCCAGCTGTCTGTCGGAGAAGAATTCCACAGCGGTGATGGAGCCCAGAACGCTCTTTCCTACCAGAGGCTTGAATGTCTGTGGAGAGAGCAACACACAGCGCATTACACCCTGTGCACCACTTACTAATCGTCCACAAAAAAAAAAAAAGAAAGCGTGAGTGTGGCAGGCTAAGCGCTTCAAAGGCGGCAAAGATAACTTTGATGTGTCGCTCTCCGAACCCACCCGCCCACTACCGCCAGCCCCGGATTGCCGCTGAGCAGCTCTGATGTCGCCGTATATCAGCGTGATCGCAGCCGTGAGACTCAGTGTCACCAAACATGCACCTGAGAGAGGAGAAGAGTGAAATTATATATATATATATATATATATATATATATATATATATATATATATATATATATATATATATATATATAATATTACTCCAAGATCGGAAGGAGATAGACACAGACCTCTGTTAAAAGCATCAGTGCTCGATCTATCCGCGACTCCTAGCAGGATGAGTTGTGAGATGTACTGGTTGAGATGAACTGCAGTGAGTCCGTCAGTTCATAAAGCACGCGGGTCCTCGTGGGTGAGAGTTTGTAGAAAACGTAGGTGTAGTGTTACGTCGCTCGTCCGTGCTTTCTCCCTAGATGTGCGTCAGTACTCTTACAGTGAAGCAAAAGTGTGAACTTTACTTCATAACAAGTCGGCTCTCCAGTTTATTTATTTATTTATTAATTATTAAAAAAAAACAACAACAACAACCACCACGTGAGACCACATGCTGTCTTTGACGTAACCGGATAGTCGTTAATTTCCGACTCCGTGCGTTTGAGCTACAGAGTGGGAGAAAACATGGCCGCCTCCATGTTTGTCTCTTGCTAGTAACAGTCTATCCAGCTGATGATGATGACTGATGTGTATGTTCCTCCTCAAACAGCGATTTGTATAGTCAGTGTTGTAGGTTTAACAAGCGGATATGTCGGTATGTCGATCGATCTAAACTTCCGAGTTGACGTGGCCTTTTCTTTGGTTTTGTATTAGTCAGAGGTCGGGAGATATCTTTCCAGGGCGTAGATAACCCCTGTCTGATAAAACTGTCAGTTTTCACTGCATCTCCGGTTTCTTGGCAGAACACACGATCCTCGGTGTGCACGTCTCTCTTACTTCCTGAAAAAGTCACGATAGGTGGGATTTGGGAACCGGGAGCTTGAGAGTAGTGCGTGAACCTCGTCTGCAATCGCTCATTAGTGTACACACTCCTACGTCCACAAACCAGACCGGACGGTCACGACCGATTCAAGTCGTGCAACGTGAGCCGTTCGGCGTTTGCCGAGATTTCCTGGCGTCGGATCGATGGGTTTTAGGGTAACCCCGGAAAACACGTGAAAAGGCTAACTGGTTCCCCGCGTAGCGTTTAAAACGATCAAACAAAGCTTCCTCCCGTGGATACGTTTACAAGAACGCTCTTATCGCAGTACCGCAGTTGCGTGGTGTGTTAAGCCCTCGGTATATTACTCATCCTCGCGAGGTTACTGACAGGCTGAGCTCGAGCTGTAATTAGAGCCGTCCACTGCGGCAGTAGCACACTACACAGGGTTTTCACAAAGGGCTTTCAAGCAGTCTCTGCGTGCGATTTCTACTCCATTACACTACTATAAGAGGTGTGTGTGTTCTGCGTAGTTGTGCTCTCGGTCATTTGAAATCCTGTAATGACCCCACGGCTGAGATGGCAGCTGTTTAGGAGGTGTAATGTGCTTGTGAAAGAGCCTGGAACAGTAGAAAATGAATACGGCGGGGACGGGTAGCAGACGTACTACAGTCGTATTCAGAAGAAGTAGAAAGAAAAACAAACCCAGCGACACAGAGGACATTATCTCTCGCGCTGCCTCGTCTCTTAAATGTCTACACGACATGTTGTACACTCCGCTGCCGAGGATTAGAGCTGGGGTGTTGTGACACAAGTCGGTACATACGGTCATTAATCTACACTGGCAAACATGTATTCGTGCCACACGGAGTTTGCCAGGGATGATTCGATTTCCTTCGAGCGTGTACGAGATTAATCACCGACCCGAAAGGGACAGCTGATCAAGATTCGAAGCCTTCTACGGCGGATAGGAAAATGGAAACCCGATGAGCCAAAAGAAGGACGGGCGGTAATTCAACCCTGCTAATATAAACGGCTCTATAGACCGAACGATCGTCCGGCGTGGGGAAGGGAGAGGGGCGCAGCGCTCGGTCTGGCACATCTCTGACACGCTGTAATAGCTCCCGATTATTGCGCCAGCTTTAATTACACTGCGCTGCTTTCGTCAGATATTTGAATAAAGTCCCGGGGGGGGGGGGATATTTTGGCGAAGGTGAACGACGGCTCGGCCCCGTGGTCCCGCGCGTTTTTCGATCTGGAATCGTCGTACGCGCAAAACGCTTCCGACAAAGAGCGTATTTCTGGAAAAGTGGCGGCAGGCCGGGTGAAGCCGAGGCGCGTCGGGAGCGCGGCGGCTGGGGAGCTGAAACAAGGCTACGGTAACGCTGCCTGTTTCTAGGGCAGGTAAATATAGAAGCAGCACATCTGAGCTACGGATCTTAAAGGGGAAAGGAAAAGAAGTCGCTTTTCCTCGCTGTAATGAAAACAATCACACGTAACGTAAAACCCCGTACAGGTGCGAGTGGAACGCAGGGCACGAGCAAACCCGAGGCGTTAAACGAGAATTCTGTCTGTGTTCATATTTTCAGCGCAGGCCGTGTGCAGGTGGAAGTGTGGTTTCACAACTTGCTGTGTGTGTGTGTGTGCGCGTGTGACAGTGTTTTCTGAAGTTTGCCAACATCTGCATGACCTCTGGGTGACACGCAGCACGCTCGACTGGGCATTAAGCTGTGAGGCATGACACAAAATGGCAAATACAGATCGAGATACTTCCATGATTGTGACACTTTTCGCAATCATGGTATTTATGTAATGCTAAAAAGTTCAATATAATGAACTATTGAAAGTAATTACGAGGAAGATGAAACGCTCGGGATTTTCACTGCTTATAAATTAAAACACAAGTAGCCAGGCTTATGAAGGTGCTAATTATATATTAATAATGTGCAATACCTTTACAAGGTGTATTGTGACTATATATATATATATATCTCAGAATACAGAGTAGATATAATCCAGTGCTGTGAAAAAGTATTTTCTTCTGTCTTTGTGTAGATCTCATACTAAATTGTCTCAGAAATTTAAACAAAACCTAAGATAAAACAAAGGCAATCTGAGTAAACACAAAACGCAGTTTTAAATGATAGTTATTTACTGAAGCAAAAACGTTATCCAATACCATCTGGGCCTGTGTGAAAATGTATTTGCCCCCGTAGTTACTAACTCCCCAAATCTGTGAAACTGCATTCATAATGGGGTTCAGCTGGATTAGACACAATCAGACCTGATTACTGCAAACGCTGTTCGATCACATCAACACTTACATAGAACTTTATTCAACAGCAGGAAGTAGGTTAAAAGGTCTTACCCAGGAACACACTATGCCAAAGTGAGGAAGAAGGTGACTGAAATACATCAGTCTGGGACACGTTACAAAGCTATTTCAAAGGCTCTGGGACTCTAAAGGACCACAGTGAGAGCCTTTATCTCCAAATGGAAAAACTCGGCACAGTAGTGGACCTTTCCAAAAGTGGCCGACCTTCCAATATTCCTCCAAGAGCACAGCGACGACTCATCCAGCAAGTCACAAAAGAGCCAAGGACAACATCAAAGGACTTACAGACCTCTCTTGCATCAATAAAGGTCACTGTTCATGACTCCACTATCAGAGAGACACGGGGCAAAAATGGCATCCATGGAAGAGTGGCGAGGTGAAAACCACTGCTAACCTAAAAGAACATTAAGTCTCGATTGAATTTTGTCAAAACACACCTTGATGATCCTCAAACCGTTTGGGAGAATATCCTGTGGACTGATGAGTTGAATGTGGAACTGTTTGGAAGACAGCGGATTCGCTACGTCCGGCGTAAACCAAACACAGAATCCCACAAAAAGAACGTCAAAGCTACGGTCAAGCATGGTGGTGGTGGTGTGATGGTGTGGGGATGCTCTGCTGCTTCAGGGCCTTCAGGGTAATTGAGTGAAACGTGAATTCTGCTCTCTACCAGAAAATCCTAAAGGAGGATGTCCGGTCTTCAGTCCGTAATTTAAAACTCAAGCGCAACTGCATTATGCAGCAAGACAACGATCCAAAGCATAGGAGTAAATCCTAGTCCTAGAAGGAAGTGAAACTCTGATCTCCAGTTACCGGAAGTATTTGGTTGCCGTTATTGCTGCTAAAGGTGGCATTTCGTACAGGAAACGTCACCATGGCAGCGATTATACATTATTTGTCTAATGCTGTTTAATCTGCAGCGCTGTCGTATATATCACTAATGATTTTATGGAAATGAAGAGATCCTGCGTGTACGAAATGTGAGCGTTTCTACCAAAATACACTGACGGGACATGGACATATAGGACGTATAAATGTTTCTTCGGCAAGTCCGGTACAGAAACAATGAAGGAAGGAGCTGTTCCGAGAAAGCACAGGCTTGGAGACAAAGCCTGCTCGAAAATATTGTTCTTTGCGGGCGCTGTGAGGCAGCCTGTAGCTTAGCAGTAAATATTTTATAAGGCTGGCTGCACTGGAATGTAAAGAAGAAAGGCGGCTGGAGCTCATGCATAGCTAAGTGGTTTGCAGGCCCAGGCATTTCCATCACTCTCTGAAACGTTTCAGGAGTCAGAAGGGGAATGGGAGGCTGCAAGCTGATCAAGGTCACAATGCAACACAAACCCTGCGCGCACACACACACTCATATGTGCCCTCCTGCTGTCATTAGCACACACACAAATCCTGCACATCTTTTTTTTTTTTTTAAATCTCTCTCTCTCTCGTTCTCGAGCTCGAAACGTTTTCATTATGAAAGCCAGCGACGACAGGACGCTTCGTGGCAGGGACGGGAAGGAAACGACTTTTCTGCTGTAGCTGAATCAAAAGGACGCGCGGAGGCGAGTTTCCCCTTCTGCATGCGGCCATATTTAGGTCATTCCCGTACACGGCGCGCTCCCGCTGACAGACGAGAGGCTGAACCTGGTGCTTTATCCGGGCTCAGGGTTGCAGCTTTTCCACAGGCTTTTCCAGCACGTGGTTTATTTTAGATACGCTCGGGCACTGCGTGGCGACTCGCTTCATGAACCCGCAGAGACTCGAACCAGAGACTCGAAGAGCCTGAATAGTAGCTTGGATGGAGTTTCAAGATGTCTGGGGTCCATATTTATCAACTGTATCAGTAACAGGACATGATACTGTGATTGGAGTTCCTGTGAGGTGCCACAGAGATTGGTGTGTGTGTGTGTGTGTGTGTGTGTGTGTGTGTGTGTGTGCATTCAGCTGGAAGTGATTCAATGAGACGGACACACATTCCTGCTGCTTGCCTAAAAAAAGTCATGGGAACTTTACCCACACTCCAAAAAAAGTGTGTGTGTGTGTGTGTGTGTGTGTGTAACCTGGGGTGACCTACTATTTCAGAAGGTACCAGCTATGCGCTTCCTTTTTTTCAAAAAGAATTTCTTTACGGTTCCAGAGGTTAAGGATTATCCTTAGATTTATGATTAGTTGCAGACATTTCTTATCACACACAGATAATTCCCCATTTTCCACACCGCTTATCCTGCACAGGGTCACAGGGAGCCTAGGGTGTGGAACACTCTAACCCGTCGCATTGGCGCGCTGCGGACAATGTGGAAACGCCAATCAGCCCGCAGCGCACGTCTTCGGACTGCTGGAGGAAACCAGAGTCCCAGGAGGAGCCCCCCGAAGCACGGGGAGGACGTGTGGACCGAGGTAAGATCTGAACCCGCAACCCCAGAGGTGGTTACATATATACGTTACAGATCATGTGACTTTAGCACTGTAAAGTTCTAAAGTCACGGATCCGTTCTTCTCACCTCAGACCGGACCTTCTAACGCTAATTATCCCGAATAGGCTGGCTGTGAACTGGCACGCGGTGTCGCGATGGACATTTATTTACATCAGGGCGTGCTATGAACCGCGATATTACTGAGCCTACGGTGTTACACTGGTACACGCAGAGCAAAGCGCTCGCATGACATAATCCGCAGAAGCTGAAAGGAAAATCACAAGGAGACCTTCTTATCACGAATGCTAGTAGTTTCAGATCCCTTTTTTTTTTTTGCGATTTATTTATTTATTTATTTATTTACACACATGCTCCTTAACCTCTTTCTTTTACACTACCCGCGATTTCATAAGCCTCATATTCATCATCGCAAAATGGCTTCCTATTCACAGTACCAGCTCACTACGCCAGCCAACGGTGGCACTCTAAAACCATTACAGACCACGGTATGGCCAATAAAACGCTATGTCATAAATAAATAAATACATAAAGGTGTCTCTGATCATACTCGCTTGCTTCATGATTACTTTTACGAACGTGGGTCGGCCATCTTGTGCGTTCGATTTGAACGCAAGCGATTATATCGGTTTTACCTGCAAGCAGTCGTGATTTCAGACAGGTGCTTAAAATGGAGTCACACCTTCCGAGGCTCTCGAGTTGAAAAAAATGTGCCTGAAACCTTTCGAGTCACGCCGGCTGGATGGGATCTGGTCGTGTGGACGGCGTTAGGCGTGTGGTTACGGTTTTCTAACCGCACGGTGTAACCGGCACCACATTCATATTGGATATTTTTGACACGTGATTACGTGGGACTCGTGTTGGTACGGCATCGTTATCACACCGGGATGAAGGCGCGTGCGATCGGTTCAAAGGCGGGAGCGAACGCTCGCGTGTTCGGTTAATGGCGAGGAAGCCGATTCGAGTCATTTACAGACTGTACGTGATGATTAACGGCCGGCTCTAAACAACAACAACAACAACAACAACAACAACAATCCAGAGCTGTCAAAATCTCCCTATTTTTTTCCTCTAGTGTAGGTACGTCAAGCTACTAAACACACACGCACACACACACACACACACACAGAACAGCCACAATGAGCACCTCCTGCCCGCACAGCACAAACGCACTTTAATCTCTCCAGCTGGCGTGAACTATGGTGACCTCAGCGGCAGAGTCAACATGAAAAGAAGGACGGCTTTGAAAGATCAGTGGCGCACTGGAGGGAATCTGAGTCCAAAGAGCACACACACTCGTTCTCTCTCCCTCTCTCTCTCTCTCTCTATCTATCTATCTATCTGTCTGAGTGAGTGAGTGAGAGAGCGAGAGAGCGATCAGGCATAATTACAAACAGCCAGCCACACTCTGCACCGAGCTGCTCCGAGGAACTATGTGCTAAATGGGTCAGAGTGCAGCCCCACCTCTCTCTCGGCTACACACACACACACACTCTTCGGTACGGCTGGTCTTTATGAATCAGCCAGATTACACGGTCGCCCTGTGTCTAGACTTTACCTTGCTTTGGTGCGAGAGAAGAGGAAAGGTGAGAACGTACAAAGAGACACAAACACAGAAGAGCGAAGAGAGGAGATGGATTATTTATTAATGGCAGAAAGAGAGACCATTGGTCGAGTGTATCAGCCTGAAAAGCCTCCTACACACACACACACACACACAGTCACTGAACAGGGGCTTTCCACACAGCTGCACTGGCCACACTATATATATATTTATATATATATATACGTGTGTGTGTGTGTGTGTGTGTGTGTGTGTGCGCGTGTGTGCGCACGGCTCATTTATCCATTGCAGTGATTCAATAAGTGCTAGGAAAAGTCCCCGGTAACTTGCCCATACACATACTCAAGAGCACACAACATGGCTCTCCGCCTGCAGCCTGGCAGAGACCCACAACAGGAAGCGAGCTCAGGAATAAGGACGCAGGGCCTCTCTCGCACGGCTTTCGGAAAGAAAGAGAAAAAAAAAAAAAAGACATATGTTTAAAACCCCACACGCTTCACCTTCGAGCGCCGACACCCCGGAGACGGTCCGTGCTACAGGAACGACGTATCTGATGGTGAAGCGCGAGCGTACGGCTCTGAAACATCCGGTGAGAAGCCGGTTTCCAAAACACGGCGGTTCGCGAACGCGGCACGACGCTGCCACGGAACACGACGTGACACACTAATCCTATTAAGCAGAGCAAATCAGGAAAAGACGTTTTTGTTTTGTTTTGGGTTTTTTTTTTGTTTTTTTTTTTTTACCTCTGTGCTGTCGAGCCGGCCTTAAACCAAGCCTTCCAAATCTGAAGCCTCACATATCTGGGCCATGCAGTAGCTTCAGTCGATGGTAGAAGTCTCCGGTCGGAGTGAGGAGGAAAACAAACACGGGGAAAGAAAAGAAAAAAAAAATACACAAAACAATGAAGGACTAACAAAATACGGAGAAGGCTGGACTCAGTCCGTCGCTGGCCACATGGCAGACATTTTAAGTATCTGACTAGGGAGCGAGAGAGAAGACGAGTGCCGCAGAGCTCGCAGAAACAGGCTAGAGGGAGGACGACTGTAAGATGAAGCAAAACGAGTCACTCCCTCCCTCCCTGTCTCGCTGTTCTCTCTCTCTCGCTCTCTCACACACACACACACACACACACACACACACCCTCCCACTCTCTATGTGTCCCAGCTCCTGCGCAGGCCAGATTATTAGTCCTGCTCTGTCATTAGCATCACAGAGTCCAAGTGAAAGCTGGATCTGGGTCAGCCTCCAGAGGCTACACACACACACACACAGCAACAGGAAACTCTACAGACCAACAGGAGACACCGGGTAGGGAGGGGACGGGGGTGGGGGGTGGTGTGGGGACGAGACCGCAATAGAACACAGACCCTTTTTCTTCTCTTTTTTCCTCCCCTCCCCCTTTTTTCAGTTCACTTGGCTGTCGAGGCACGTGTCGAACTCTTCAAGCGCTTGTTTGTGTTGTGCTGCAGAGTGTAGAGTGAGAGTCGGATTGAGAGTCCGGGTCTGTGTGTGTGTACGAGGAGGAGGAGGATGAGGAGAAGGAGAGCGAGAGAGCGAGAGAGAGAGAGAGAGAGAGAGAGAGAGGGGGCAGCGTGGTGGCATGTGTATGAACCAGAAAAAGGGTGGTGCTGTGTTCAGTGAAACTAATCTTCCCACATCACAGGTGGCTGAGCCACTTCCAGCATGACTCACGACACTTAGTAAAGCTTTGACACACACAAACACACACACGCACATGCACAGCCAATTAAAGAGCGCGTAAAAGGAGCAGGATACGACAATGTCCGAACAATGCCGTTCCGGTCACGGCGACGTGCTTCTCCAGACGCGTTAAAGATGAGGGACGGGGTTTCGGGAAGATCGTTGAACGCTGGTCTGATGTGATTTGGTGTACTGGAGATCCCAGAGGTGTGTGTGTGTGTGTGTGTGTGTGTGTGTGTGAGAGACAGGGTGTAACCACTCAAAAGCTTTTCTGTAGTCCATTTCAAGCGCAGAAGGGTTTGTTGTTGTTTTTTTAACAACAGTAATATTCCGGCTAAAGTTATCATTCATCATATCGTATTTGCTCAATACTGAAATCCACGCATCCGTTTTCTGTAGCGTTTATCCTACACAGGGGATCCGGGAGCCCGTCCCAGGGGGCTCGGGGTGCCGACCCGTCGCGGGGGGCTCGGGGTGCCGACCCGTCCCGGGGGGCTCGGGGTGCCGACCCGTCGCGGGGGGCTCGGGGTGCCGACCCGTCGCGGGGCACAATCACGCGCACACACGCACTCGCACACACTACAGACAATTTAACGACGCCAATCAGCCTACAAGGCATGTGTTTGGATTGGGGGAGGAAACCAGAGAACCTGGAGGAAATTCCTGAAGCAAGGGGAGAACATGCGCGCACACACACACACACACACACACACACACACACACACACGCTCCTATTCCTGTATTAATATATGAATTAAAATAAGATCGCTCCTTAGTCACGTTACCTGAGTGGATCTTTAAAAGCAAACACAGTTAAACCAGAAAGAAATAATAAAGGAACATCACGTCACGTCACGTCACGTGCCGTCACGTCATGTCACGCCACATTACATCACATCACATGCCATCACATCATGTCACATCACATCACGTCACATGCCATCACATCACGTCACATCCCATCCCATCACACCACATCACGTCACATTATATGCCATCACGTCACATCACGTCACATCCCATCCTGTCACACCACGTCGCGTCACATCACATGCCATCACATCACGTCACATCCCATCATGTCACGTCACGTCATGTGTCATCACGCCATGTCACGCCACATCACGTCACATGCCATCACATCACGTCACATCCCATCCCGTCACACCACATCACGTCACATTATATGCCATCACGTCACATCACGTCACATCCCATCCTGTCACACCACGTCGCGTCACATCACATGCCATCACATCACGTCACATCCCATCATGTCACGTCACGTCATGTGTCATCACGCCATGTCACGCCACATCACGTCACATGCCATCACATCACGTCACATCCCATCCCGTCACACCACATCACGTCACATTATATGCCATCACGTCACATCCCATCCTGTCACACCACGTCGCGTCACATCACATGCCATCACATCACGTCACATCCCATCCTGTCACACCACGTCGCGTCACATCACATGCCATCACATCACGTCACATCCCATCATGTCACGTCACGTCATGTGTCATCACGCCATGTCACGCCACATCACGTCACATTATATGCCATCACGTCACATCACGTCACGTCACATCCCATCCTGTCACACCACATCACGTCACATGCCATCAAGTCACACCACGTCGCGTCACATCACATGCCATCACATCACGTCACATCCCATCGTGTCACGTCACATCACATGCCATCACGTCACGTCACGTCACATGCCATCACGTCCCATCACATCACATGCCATCAAGTCACATCACGTCCCGTCACATCACATGCCATCAAGTCACATCACATCCCATCATGTCACGTCACATCACATGCCATCACGTCACGTCACATGCCATCACATCACGTCACATCCCATCATGTCACGTCACATCACATGCCATCACGTCACGTCACATGCCATCACATCACGTCACATCCCATCATGTCACGTCACATCACATGCCATCACGTCACGTCACGTCACATGCCATCACGTCACGTCACATCACATCACATGCCATCAAGTCACATCACGTCCCGTCACATCACATCACGTCCCGTCACATCACATCACGTCCCGTCACATCACATGTCGTCACGTCACATCACATCACGTCACATAGATACAAAGCTTGTGATTTAACACCAAGGTGAAAAAAAACACAATATCTAACTTTCCCTAGCAATCTAACTTGAGTTAAACTGGCCAAATCTACAGCCAATTATGTGTAATTAATTGAAGATTAAAAGCTGATTCATTTTTGCAGCCTGACTGAATGGAGATGAAACACCAGCTGAAGCCTCGGGCGCAGACTCCGAGCAGGTAGAGACAGGAAATGAGAGTGGATGAACTCTCTCTCTCTCTCTCTCTCTCTCTCTCTCTCTCTCTCTCGGTTCTCGGCACCCGAGCTGTCATGCAGAAGAAAGCACAGTGCCGTGATCAAAGCCCATTTTCGCACTCAGATATGGGAAGGAGCTCCAAATCACGAGCGCACGCTGGATTTCTCTATACGCTCACTCCCTCATTAGAGCCGCTGGAGAAACAAAGCTTCAGATCCGAAACAGGCGGGATTAACCGTGACACATTCCGACTTAAACATCTTATAAAAATCTCTAAAAGCCACTTTCCCATGCAGGGCATAATGGCGGCACACTACTTTACTACTTCATATGTGATTTGTCTGTTTTATTTCCTTTTTCCTTTCTCCCGTACTTTTTTTTTTTTTTAGCTACTATGCTTTAAAAGAAATCATTTAGAATTGAAATACGCTTGATTTAAATTACTCCAACTGAAAAATAAAACGAAAAACACCGAGGATAAGAGAAACAGAAAGAAAGGTGTAAAGACAGTTTGAAAGATTAAGTAAAAAAATAAAAAAATAATAAAATCATCTGCTTCCATTTAGTTTGTTATGATTATGATTATGATTATTATGTTAAGTTATTTAAAAAAAAAAAAAAAAAAGACATCAGGATACCAAAGATATCTCAGAAAAGTGTATCATGACATAAAATATCACAATAGTGATATAATATCATCATATCACCCAACCCTAATGTGTCTAATGTCTATTTTTAACACAACCTAGCCAATAGGACCTGATTAGTCTTTTTTCACTTAAAGTCCCAGTGAAGTGCCTTGAAGTGCGCAGCGTTATTCAATGTGTTGACGTCATTTGCATTGAAACAGAAAGTCAGGGCGAGTTGCTCCTCCCCCTTTTTAAATAGCCAATAGAGTTTAGCTTCCTCACAGCCCGGGCTAAGCCGTACTTGACGGTTGGTACCATGGATTTTTATAATGTTGGGGGCGGGACAATTCGGATTCTAAAGAGCATTTGACTGGACAGTAAATCTGATGCGAAGCTGAAGTGCAGAGTGTTGATTGGTGGAGAGAGACTGCAAATTCTGATTGCATAAGTCTGCTAAATGTGAATTTCGGCATTGTTTTGGAGCGCACTAGCTTTTTTGTTTTAAAGGTCTCATACAATAGATTTACACGCATCCGCGGTCAAAAAAACACTTTAACGTGTTCATAAATTAAACTGCAGCGTCACCTTTTTTCCCCACGACTCCTTCAATGATCCGTTCTAAAGGCTTCATTCTAAACTCCTCCTTTCAAAGTGCATACTCTGCTCTGATTGGTCAGATCTCCCAGTCTGTTGTGATTGGTCTACCGCTGTCAGCGAGCAGCCAATGAAGACTAGAGGCGGGGTTTTTTGTTACAAGCCTACGTAGGTTAGTACAGGAAGTGAGTCTGGAATCACTAACGAATCGTTTCAGCTGTTCAGAATCGATTCCTTCTTTTGGGAGTCGATAACTCGGTTTGTCGTGCGCTTTGATCTTTGAAACTTTGCAGATGTTTTCACATTCACGAACAGCTCCGTAACGCACTACATGGAAGGGAATATCTGAAAAACCATAATAGGTGCACTTTAACGCTAACATAGTTACACTAAAAGCCATAAAACTTCGATTTTGATTTCACGGGAAATTTAAGAATCACACGACGACACGACTCTCTTGTGCCAATCAAAACAAATGTAAAATCATTTTTATATTAACTTTATATCAGCTTTCAGAACCTGACAGTATTGCTCAGAATGGCATCACGAACGGAGAAGCGCGGAGCCAAACTGCAGCATGGCGCGCCATCTCCAGTACACGGCAGCGTTTCTTAGGCCTTTTTATACCCACACACCTCCTCCAGTCAAATACCAAAACACCTCCTCTGTGTAAAAGAGCAGCTTACTCAAAATCTCCCCTTTCCTGCAGCAGCGACAGTAAAGGAGGAAGTTCTAACGTGGTTACTAAAATAAACTGTCATGTGCATGTTGAACAATAGCAGAGTTTCCGTAAGAAAGCCGTCCCAGTGATGCCGGCTGCTTCGAAAGAATGATTACAAAATACGTTTACTGAGTCTGAACACGCTGCGAGTGTGACGAGACCATCACGACCGCTAGCCCACGTTACGCTCGAGTCATCTGACGCCGAACAGGAGCGGGAAGAAAAACACGATTGATCAATGGAGAGGAGTGACGCTTTAACTGTTCTTTATGATATTCATGTTGTTCTTATTATCCGAGCATACGTACAGCCTATATAGACAACTCGTTCTCGGAGAAAAAAAACAAAACAAACAAAAAAAAAAAACCAACAAGCTCTCTGCGGCAGCTTATCTGCAGTTGCCTAGCAACATATCAAACTTTCACTGGAATGCTCTGTATGCTGTTCTGCCACAGCGTATTTTACCCTCCGAACCGACGCTGTTTCTATAAGATCGACATGTGACCTTTTCATTTAACATAGCGAGCTTCAGGAGTAACGTCTGTGCTTTTCACGACATGTGATTAGACCTGAAACTCGTCTCGTCTCCTCGTCTCTGCGAACGCTGATTGTTTTTTTTGTGGTGAATTCTTTCCCCTTCTGAGAATAACCCTAACCCTTACGTTTGCTGAGAAGATGGAGAACTTTCCCGACGTGGATAATACCCGATAAGTAAATGATTCATTCCGTATTATTCTTACTTAAATAGGTAGTTTTAGCGGTTAGCCTGGTTAAAATACGCTGTGGCAGAACGTCTCATACGCTGTTGTGTATACGATCAGGGTAGCGTAATGGGCGTATGGTAGGGGCTTGGCGAATCAGGGAAGGATACGCAATGATCCAGAAGAACCGATCAGGGGGCGAATTAGCTTGCGTTAAAAGATACATGCAGGTGTATGATTATACTATGGCTTTTCAAAGTGCTACTTAGCCACAAAAGCAAGTCGCTTTCTTCGAAATGTTAATTACTCTCAGTGGAGAATGTTTCACGTTTCCTGCTTTTTCGGCGTGACGACAACGTGTATGTCAAGCGGACACGCCCGTCTCTGTAATTCGTGATATAATATATAAAACGTAATCACGACAGACGGTGTTGTCTGACAACATTACATAACAGACATGTATGAAATAGTCGCGTTCGAATATTTCTCACACAATGATCCTGAACGTTCCAGCAATGTGTGGATATTACTCATGAGCTGAACTTTAACCCTTAAGGTTATTGCTGTATCACTGTAAATGTTGACTGTGATAGTTTTCTTTATTGGCTAATAATTAACACAGTACTTTTATTGAACAAGATTTCTGAAGAACAACTTACTGAATCCACTGTGACATTATGTGCTAAAATACTCTTTTATCTGTATGGTCTATATGATGTATATTATCCATATGGTCTAAATGATCTATATGGTCTATATGATCTATATGTTCTATATGGTCTATATTATCCATATGATCTATATGATCTATATGATCTGTATGGTCTATATGATCCATATGATCTATATGATCTGTATAGTCAATATGGTCTATATGATCTATATGGTCTATATTATCCATATGGTCTAAATTATCTGTATGGTCTGTATGATCTGTATAGTCTATATGGTCTATATGATCTATATGGTCTATATGATCTATATGGTCTATATTATCCATATGGTATATATGATCTGTATGGTCTATATGATCTGTATAGTCTATATGTTCTATATGATCTGTATGGTCTATATGATCTATATGGTCTATATGATCTGTATAGTCTATATGGTCTATATGATCTATATGTTCTATATGGTCTATATTATCCATATGGTATATATGATCTGTATGGTCTATATGATCTGTATAGTCTATATGGTCTATATGATCTATATGGTCTATATGATCTATATGGTCTATATTATCCATATGGTATATATGATCTGTATGGTCTATATGATCTATATGGTCTATATGATCTGTATAGTCTATATGGTCTATATGATCTATATGTTCTATATGGTCTATATTATCCATATGGTATATATGATCTGTATGGTCTATATGATCTGTATAGTCTATATGGTCTATATGATCTGTATGGTCTATATGATCTATATGGTCTATATGATCTGTATAGTCTATATGGTCTATATGATCTATATGTTCTATATGGTCTATATTATCCATATGGTATATATGATCTGTATGGTCTATATGATCTGTATAGTCTATATGGTCTATATGATCTATATGGTCTATATGATCTATATGGTCTATATTATCCATATGGTATATATGATCTGTATGGTCTATATGATCTGTATAGTCTATATGGTCTATATGATCTGTATGGTCTATATGATCTATATGGTCTATATGATCTGTATAGTCTATATGGTCTATATGATCTATATGTTCTATATGGTCTATATTATCCATATGGTATATATGATCTGTATGGTCTATATGATCTGTATAGTCTATATGGTCTATATGATCTGTATGGTCTATATGATCTGTATGGTCTATATGATCTGTATGGTCTATATGGTCTATATGATCTATATGGGTCGTACCATGTATGTGGTACCCTTCTGGTCCACAAGATAATTGCAGTGAGTGTCAGGTCGGTGGGTTTGCTGAAGAGAGTGGTCAGAGGAGAATGGTGAGACTGGTTTGAGCTGACTGGAAGGTTTCAGTAACTGAAATAACTACTCTTAACCACCGTGGTGAGCAGAAAAGCATCTCAGAATGCACAACCTTGGAGGTGGATGAGCTACGACAGTGGAAGACCACTTCAAGGTCCACAGGTTTCCCGTCAGCCATGAACATGACTCTGGGGCTACAGCTGACACAATCTGGACAGGTGAAGATTGGAAAAAATGAGCAGCTGATGTGTTCGCAATCTTCTACTGTCCAGAGTGGAACGTAACAGAGTGGGAATTAGCCAGTGTTGAATTGAATCATTTTGAATAGCGCTATATAACGAAATTTCAATGCTGAATGTCGTCATAAAACGTTCAAGAAGAGTCAAAATGAAGAGGAATGAAGAAACCAGCTTGGAAATCAAACTGGTTGAAAATGATGTTTTACATTTAACATGAAATGTTTGCTTGCTTGTTTTTTCAGTCAGAGACAGAGAATGCATGTTATATACTAACGTACTTTGAACTCCGAAACGTCTGCAACCGTACTGATAACCCGAGATTAAAGCCTAAGATTAGAGGCGTCAGATCTGCCAAACGGTCCCTAATGCTTCGAAACCAACCGTCTAGCGAGACTGTAGTCTCGTGACTACCTTCTTCTTTCCTTCCCAATGCAAAGCACCTGCTTTACACACGCTGACATTTCACCTCATAAGAGTGCTAGCCTTCTGCCCTCCTATCTCTGCATACTCATTTGAACTAGTCAAATTGCTCTGTTAAGATGCCATGCTAGCAGTTGCACGGCGCAGTGATTACTGTCCTTTTGCATAATTAGCATAGCAGCGGTACTCCTGCCCAGCAGACAGTAGCACGGCTTATCTCCAGACAAAACACTACCAGTCCAGGCCTTGATATGCTCAAGTGAGAGCTGTTGTTGTTTCACAGACTGAATACTCCTCCCTGATCAATGCAGCAGTGTAATCTTTACCTCCTCCTAAAGCAGGAGGATTAACGCACGATGACTGATGGGAGTGAATAGTGCGGTAAAATCTGTTCCTTTGATTGTGGGGACACGCAGCCGGCTAATCGGTCTGCCAGCTTCCTGACACACTAGCATGAACGTGGGCACAGATTTGCAAACCAAGCAGATCTCCACAAGCCTGGACACTAGTTTCCTGGATTCCGGGTTGTTTTTTTCCTGCAATCGAATGCGATCGGATGTAACTTAAAAGTAACGGACACGTTTAAAACGACCGATAAGATGATCTGGGAATGGAAAACGGCGAGCACCGACAAACATTTAATAGGCGTGTAGTATATTGTGAATATAATGCTTTTAACGTCATGTCTTCCTCTCTCACTATTCGGCGGCTTATAAACTAGCGCTTAATCCAGCGCACCCTATTATTCCGCGTTTTAGTATTATCTTTACCGTGCTTCGACAGATCGTTTTGCCTCAAACACGAAACCGATGGGCTCATGAAAAGATCGTGTACGCGGGATGCGTCCGTGTGCACTTTCGATTCGCTATTTTGATTTAAAATAACGCGCAAGTTATTTTTCTTCGTTCGACGTGTTGTCTGGTAAGGAAGACGTGACCACGGTGTCAAGGATGATGTTTTGAGTGCGTCAAGTGTCCGGAATTTTATCCATAAAAAACGAATGCGTCTCTGATCAAGACGCTGCCTCCTCCAATGGCTTTAAAGAGACGATACGGTCGAAATAATTAGCAGTGTCGTGTTTAGGTGTATAATATTGAGCTTAAATGGCACTCCGTCGCTTTCTGAGTGTATTTACAGCCCATTAACATGAATTTCAGTGTGACATATTGTGGTTGGATCAATATGTCAGATAGTGATGCTGGACTTAATACTACAGTACTCCTGGCTCAAGACTTAAAGGGGTAGTTCACCCAAAAATGAAAATTCTGTCACCGGTTACTCACCCTCATGTCGTTCCAAACCTGTAAGACTTTCGTTCATCGAGACATTTTTCATGAAACCTGGGAGATTTCTGCCACTCTGTTTATAGTCCAGTAACCAGAACTTTCAAGCTCCTGTGACAGAATGTTCATTTATGTGGGAACGATCCCTTTTAAGTCCAAAGACAGAATTCTACGAAGGTATCTGAGAAAAGATGTTTTCTCATAACTCTCTGGATAGCACTTACACCCATAGTCATGTCGGAGGTGTACAGTTTCAGTATCCTCACTACACGTGCTTAACTCAACTGTGAATACGGTGAACAATATAAATAAGTAAATAAATAATTTCAAATAAGAAATCTTCTGTGGTTTGTGTGTTACAAACGCAGTGTTGTGTTAACGAATCAAGGCCTGAATGACATACTAAATAACGTACACTTCGTTAGAACCACACTGATGATCAAAAATCATTTTCACGAAGCTACTGGGGCTAGATCGGTGACATGAACGCGTCAGAAATGAACCAAGACTGGAAAAGTTTCGGCGCACGTTCTTCTTGGCTGAAGCGAAGGGAAAGTCTGAGGAGGAACTGAGTGCTGAGTTCTGAAACCCCACTCACCTGACCCAGAAATCCCTGCTCGAACACCCGACTCTCCATCAGCCACACGCGCGCACGCACAGACGCTGCACTGTTGCTACTACACGGCAGCAAGAGCTCGAGAAACCGTACAGACAAACACACACACACACATATACGCACACAGGATGTTATGTGTGTACGTGTGTGTGAGCACAATGCACATGTAAAAACAAATCCCTGCTTTGCTGAACTGGCACACCAGCAAGTAGGTAGCCCAGTGCACACACACACACACACACACACACACACACACACACACACTGCAGGAGACTGAGGGATAAGCCTTCTTCATCTCCATCTGCAAGGCTCAGAGCTGCAGCGTCCCACAGGCTTGTTATTCTCTTGCTCTTTTCTGTCACGCGCCCTCATTTCTACCAGTCCACCGTTCCATTTCACACCTCGATCCAGATAAGGAGAGAGAGACAGAGAGAGAGAGACAGAGAGAGAGAGAGAGACATAAAGTACAAAATGTCTCCTCCACTGGAGTCTTTGTTCTCTTTTTTCTTTTTTACTGGGAAAATAATGTCGGTGAGACGGTGAGTCAGCGTGAGCGACGGAAGCGCTGGTTTGTTCACCGGTTGTTGTTGTTGTTGTTGTTGTTGTTGTTTGGCAGAAATCGGAACATGATGAAATCCGTCTGATTGTGGCAGACAATCTGTGCCATTAGACAGCGAGGGACAGACAGGAGAGCCTTTGTTCTCTCTCTCTCTCTCTCTCTCTCTCTCTATGCAGCACTGCAGCTCTCTACATCAGTCACCATGACCTTCAGCACACACACACACACACACACACACATATTATAAATGATCGTGCTAAGGCATAAGTTAAGCCTGAGTACCTGCAAGCCCTGGCATCAGATTATTAAGGCTCCATCATATAAACACCGTTTAGATGCTACAGTAACATTAATAATTAAATCCATTATCGACCGGCGCAAAGACTCTCCCTCTCCTACACCGAGAACCCGATCAAATCCTTCTCTGCAGCGCACATGACGGCGTGCTCACTCCATTTCACTTCCATTAGACTCTATTTGATGTATTTTTCTTTTTAAATAAACGTGACCCGCTTTACGTACGCATATTAGAAGGCTGCATCAGATAGCGAGCGAGTCTCTGCGAGATCCTGCTGTTCACCTGCTAGCGGTTATGTACGGCGCTATATAGAATATGAGGCTCCCACGGGTTTCGGAGCAGTACCGGACCGTACGTAGTTCTCCACCACGTGTATATGGGCCAGAGGATGTTTAGTGGCAGACAAAATCCATTGATAAGGGTGCCTGAGACTGATTTTGAGATCAGATAAATCAGAGGTGTACGATGTATCTGGATCTCCTCCTCGCTTGTTCAGGCTTTTGCTTTAGTCTCCGAGCCTGTCCTGTGTATTGATTTGTTATCTGAATGTGGTCACATGCTTCCTGTTAGTTCTTGATAAGTTAGCCTTGTCGTGTCAGGGTGCCTGAAGTCTTATCGTGCATTCACGTCTGAAAGTCTTTAAGCCACGGTTCTCTAGTGCCTTGCTGCTGTTGTTGTTTTAGTTTCTGACCTAGTTTTGACCTTTGCTTGTTATTCCAGGTGGATTATACTCGCTTGCTGCTGCCTGTCTGTGCTTTGACCCGAGTTACGGAGTCGGATTTTGGACACCCGACCATCACACCGTCATGTGCTCCTTCCTCAAAACCTCTGGAAGCACGGAACTGTGCCGAATGCTACGGTGTTACAATTCCCCTTATTTCCGCTGGAAATAAGCGGTGCGGACCTGTTCCTGTGCACGAAGCGAGCTCCATGAAGACGTGATTCATTTCTCGAGTGTCCTGATCTGAACCGCAGCCCCTCCCTCTCCTGACATCAGAGCCTGGCCTCGCTAATGCTCGTGTGTGACCTCACTAATGAGCAGAAACCTCGTGGAAATCCTTCCCAGAAGACTGGAGGCTGTTCAAACATCCGGAACGGGATGTTCAACAAGCACGTATGAGTGTGAAGGCCAGGTGTCCACAAACTTTTCACCTTATAGTATATTTGCCCGAATGAAGAACCACCGTATATACACATTACTAGAGACGTACCAAAACACATGACACGTTAATTCATAAAGCTTGTTGACTGATCTGCGATTGTTAATAAATACGGCTTACTTGCTTGCTGCCAGCTGCCTGTATTGCCCCGGGGGGAGGGTGTGGGTGTGTGTGTGTGTGTGTGTGTGTGTGTGTGTGTGTGTGTGAGGGGGGTATTAGAATACAACCAGTTGTCACGCTAGCTCTCTGCTGCTCGTTCCGTCCTGTTCGACGTCTTTGGCAAAGAAATCTTTCATGTTTAATCTCAGCGTTACTTTTGTCCGAGTAAACAACAACAACCTCTTGGCGTTTAAATACACTCCCGTATTCAGACGACTCGACCGAGTGGCTTTATTATAAAACCCGGCAGGTGCGTACGAACAAGGATAACCACAGCAGCGGGAAGGTTTCGGTTTTTTACTTCAGGACGGGAGCAAAAATAGCTACTCGAAGTGGAAAATAGATGGTAGAGCGTCGGTGCTCGGCTGCTTTCGCCACCCGGACGACCTTGATGTCGAGATTTTTTTTTTAAACAACCAAACCTATTAACATTATTAAAATGAGTCTGTTCTATTCATATTATGACTTCAAAAATAGATACTCACAACGGCGCTGATATTAACCCTTTAAAAGCTCGGTCGACTTCTACCAGGGACGTTAACCTGTCTATTTTTGATCTGACCGCACGCAGACGTGGTGGTGTGGAAATAATACGTGTACGAGTGTGTGTGTGTGTGTGTGTGTGTGAGAATAGCTAGCATTCCAGCAGAAGGGGGCTCTGTGTATCTATCGGTGCCTGGCTGATATTCAGAGACGGTGAGCAGGGAGTATGGAGAGTGACCACGCTTTCTGAGCGATCTCTCGGACGTGTACGTCGCTGTGAAGACTCTGTGAAGATGTGAGCACAAATAAGTGCCGGTAGGCACGCCTCTGACAGCTCTGTCTAGTTTCTAAATAAGGAAAAACGCACACTCTCTCTCTCTCTCTCTCTCTCACACACACACACACACGCAGGCTGCACCACACCAGGGAGGACAGGTATTGTGTAAGGCGTGTGAGCCGTATTCAGGTTTGCAGGAGATATCTACGATGATATGGTTGCTGTGTATCTGCCGCGCGTCCTCACACGGGCACTCCGGCTACAGCACATGCCGCGATAACAGGATTATGAATGGCGCAGACAGAGAATAAAAAATTTTTCCTTTTTTTTTTTTTTTTTTTTTTAAATCCCGGTCCAAAGCCCAGAAGCATGGCTATCTCGTGCAGCCATCGGCGGACCCGCTTTAGAGCTCGCTAAGAAATCACTTCAGTTCGGACACTCGCTCCTTTGTATCCGTGTCAACGGATGTACGAATATGTAGCGAGCCGAGCCAGTTTGCGTGAGAGTGTGTGTGTGTGCGCTTTCCTGTCATATGGGAAAACAAGGCAGTCTATGTGAGGTCTTATGCTAGTGTTTTCAAATCACGTGATTGAACCGTATTTGGGAGCGAATTTCTGGCGTCGCTGCACAACGTGATTGGAACTAGAGGCGTAAGATGGCTGAAATGACTCTTCTTACTCCAGACTGAATCAACAGTACCAGCAAAGCTGAAAAACTCAACTGTACACAAACTGCTGATTTGAAACACTTATGGCAGACGCCCTTATCCACTTACATTTATCTCATCTATACATCTGAGGAGCTGAGGGTTAAGGGCCCAACAGTGGCAGCTTGGTGGTGCTGGAGTTTGAACTCGCAACCTTCCGACTCTTATCCCAACGTCTCAACCACTGAGCTGCCACTGCCTCATAGACATTGTGACGTCACATGAAACACAAGGCTAGCCTAGTACTGGGCTTGCAAAAAAGTAAATAAATACCACAAGAGTACGTTATGAACTGGCGTCTGAACTCGTTTCGATCTGCGGCGTCTGTATTATTGCCTGCACGAGCTCGGTGTGACGGTTTACGTATCAATCCCCGCGACCCTTCGAGGAGAACGCGTGCGGACAGGACGTGAGCGAGAGAGTCTTTCGCACCTACGGGAGCTGAATCAGAGTGAAACTGATACTTTTGTTTCCTTCGCCGGTTGCTTTGGTTTCACACAGCACATAATAAGAACCGAGGGGCGTGTACGGAAGGAGGCACAAACCTCTTTCCTTTATAGGTACAACGTACGATGACCAAAAAAAAAAAAAAACCACACAAATCAGATAAACAGACCTTCGCCCGAATGCGATCACGAGATGTCCGGAGGCACCCTTACACATGCTCACGAACACCTAGCTGGTTGTATGAAACGGATCAAATAGGTATTAAGAATAAAAAGACTCAAGTAAGGTTATTTCGCTCACCAAGGTATTTCAACCAAAATGACTCGCCGCTGACGAAGAACACACTCCGAGCGCTGAGATGACTGATTAAAATGGTTCCTCACCCAAACGGTGACTTTCTAGAGTAAAAGCATTTCAAGCCGGGTCAAGAAGCGCCTAGTCATGCTGATTATCACTCCAATCCAAGCCGGCGTGGTGGAAACACCGTCTCCAGAGGGCCTCCACCTCTGCGGCTACGAGCGAGCTCTCTTGAGGAAGGCGCGATTAATAATTACATCAGCTGCTGTCAGGAAAGCCCTGGGAGGACGTCCTTCTAAATATGCAAAACAATTAACGGCTCGTTTTATCGACGGGTTAAAGCGATTATGCTTCGGAACTCCGGAGAGGATTCGTCGGATTCGCACCGACGCTGGTGGTGTACTTCAGGAGATACAGACGGGGGAGTCTTTCTACGACTCTCCTAGAAAGACCTAGGAGGCGTGGAGCACCAGGAGGCCATGAGATCGCGGCTTCAAGCGGATAAAGAGACAACAAACGGCAAAGCCTGCAGAGGAAAATGTACGTAGCAGAGAGTGGAGGTCTCTTTGGCGGGAACAAACGAAAAATAAATGGATTAGAGACGGAGAGGGAGGGCGTGGTGTTCGTGTTCGTCTCTGCAGAATGGACTACACTGCTGTATTAATACAGCGTTGATGTGTATTAATACAGACCGAATGGAGAAGGGTTGGCTCTCCGTAGAACATAAAATATTTATGGTATTGTAAGCAGAATTGTAAGCTAAATCGGCAGCTATATTAAATATCGGTCATATCGGAGTTCAAATCGCCGGTTTCCCCCTACAATCCAGAGACATGCAGGTCAGGTGACTCTGTGGCCCTGTTCACACCGGTGCGAATTCGTTTTAAAATGAAAACGATCCTGGTCCGCACTGGCGTTTCCGCTGTGTTAGAGAAACGATCTCCGTCCACACGGTACGGCCGAATACGCATGTCACATGACCGTTCGTGCACACTGGGCATGCGCGTACAAGTGTAAACAGGAAGTCGGGTGCTAGTCCAAACCGGTGTTCCATGCAGGTCTTGCGCCGCTCGAAATGAGATTCGCTGCTGATCGCTCGAATCGTAGCTCGCCTCTTGCGCATGTAGGCAGCTGCAGTTTTATCAAATACAGAATCGAACTGCACAGTGGCTGCTGAGAATGACCACAAAGCCAGCGAAGCTTGCGGTTCAGTCTCCGTGTTGTTGTGTATACGATCAAGGTAGCGTAATGGGCGTATGGTAGGGGCTTGGCGAATCAGGGAAGGATATACAATGATCCGGAAGACCCAATCAGGGGGCGAATGTGGGCGAAGCCACGCCTCTGTTTTGGTCTGAAACGTGAGCCCGGAGTTTTCAAACTAAAACGGGCTCTTCGGCGTTTCCAAAAGTCTCCGTTTTCGAGGGTCGGACACACCGGGGTAGCGTAGACGACAGGCGTAACCGTGGCAACAGTTATGCGTTTTAAAACGAAAGCACACTAGTATAAACAGGGCCTGAGACACTAAATTGCCCGTAGGTGTGAGGGCATGTTTGTGTGTTATCCCTGTGATGCCCAGGGTGTTTCCCTGCCTACGGCACGAGACACAGGGATGCAGCATCACCGTGACCCTACAGAGGACAAGCATGGTGGAGAATGGATGGAGGGATGGAGGGATGGATGGAGGGATAGAGGGATGGATGGAGGTATGAATGGAGGGATGGAGGTATGAATGGATGGATGGAGGTATGAATGGAGATATGAATGGAGGGATGAATGGAGGTATGAATGGAGGGATGGATGGAGGTATGAATGGAGATATGAATGGAGGGATGAATGGAGGTATGAATGGAGGGATGGATGGAGGTATGAATGGAGGGATGAATGGAGGTATGAATGGAGGGATGAATGGAGGTATGAATGGAGGGATGGATGGAGGTATGGATGAATGCATGGATGGAAGGATGGAGGTATGGATGGAGGTATGGATGGAGGTATGAATGGAGGGATGGAGGGATGAATGGAGGGATGGAGGGATGGATGGAGGGATGGATGGAGGTAGGGATGGATGGATGGAGGGATGGATGGAGGTAGGGATGGAGGGATGGATGGAGGGATGGATGGAGGTAGGGATGGAGGGATGGATGGAGGGATGGATGGAGGGAGGGAGGTATGAATGGAGGGAGGGATGGATGGATGGAGGTAGAGATGGAGGTAGAGATGGAGGTAGAGATGGAGGTAGGGATGGAGGGATGGATGGATGGATGGATGGAGGTAGGGATGGAGGTATGAATGGATGGAGGGATGGATGGAGGGAGGGAGGGATGGATGGAGGGATGGATGGAGGTATGAATGGAGGGATGGAGGTATGGATGGAGGGATGGAGGTATGAATGGAGGGATGGATGGATGGAGGTAGGGATGGAGGTATGAATGGAGGGAGGGATGGATGGAGGGAGGGAGGGATGGATGGAGTTCAAATCACAATCGCGTGTCCAAATGATCGCAGCATTCTGTTGTGTGTCGAAACGAAGGCGCAGGTTTCATCCTATCTGCGCGGTTCGATGTGCGCTCGAGTCGAGACGAGCGCAGTCCTCTGCTTTGTGTCAAGATGATCGCTAGTAGCGATCATTACGTCTTACCCACCTCTAATCGTGGATGTCGTTTGGATTCTCTCTCAGACACACTCACAGTTACTGATTCACAAATCCTGATCTTTAGCTCCCCGTGCTGCTCTCGCTGCCGTTCCAAACTGAACCACTTACACGTTACTAGAGTAAATTACATGTCTGAAATGTTCTGATACAGTGATCCAGAAACAGAGCGCAGTAATATAACTCCACATCTCACAGCAGCGTCGCGGTGATCAAATGTGCGCACGATTCGCTCACGTCCGTAACGCGTTATTACGGCCGTCCGGAGCAAAGACGGGAGATGAGCGGATGATCATAACTCGCATGGACATCTTATACCTTTGTACAGAAAGGTATCTGTATAAGTAACCATTACGTGATATAAATTTAATCTGGAAAACGTTACGGACGTGACGCAGCACTGGAGCGTCGTGACGTCCTACGTGTAGCCCTTACACATTGCTGTCCTCGCAGGGTGAGTGCATTTCTTTCTCAGACATTTGTCCATCTTCCTGCAAAATGCTTATTGTTCATATAACGTTTGTATATGAAACAAATAGTTTTGAGACCGTGAACGATACGGCGGCTTGAGAACGTTATCGCTTTAGTATCGTGGTGGATAAACGCGGCGATTTCCTTCAAATTTCCATCACGGCACGTTAATGCAGAACATAAAAAGGGGTTTGTTCTTTCGTTAGGGACTTCCTTTGTTTTGGTAAGCTTGACATTCGCGCGGAATTGCTCACGAGCTTTCGTATCGCGTGTTACCGCATCTCTCCGGTACGTCACTGTGGAACGAAAGCCGCTTCAAAGTAAAGACTTTCCACAGCCTGCTGTTGAGAGGACATCCTGCGGGAGCGCTGTCTCTCTGTCCTTCCTTTCCCCTCTGACTCGAGTCCGAACTCTCTGCTCAGACGGGCAGCACTTTCTTCCTCGTTAATATCGCTGATGGTTACACGAACGCGGTTCCTGGTGAAAAGCTCGTCGTCGTCGGCCTCTCGGCCCCGGGCTGCGTGTCCTGCGAGCGAACGCGCGGTAGAAGCACGTAGGGACGGGATGGAGCGGACGCCCGGGCCGAGATCCGGTCCTCGTTCCCCGCGTGGCGCCGCGAGTGGCTCTTTACCGTGCGGCGCTGTGCTGCAAGCCCTGTCAAACTCATCATCCTGTGCGCTCGAGCTCTGGCGACCGAAAATGAGGTCAGTTGGAAAAAATGAAAAGTGAAACTATGAATAATGTAAAGATACCGCAGCGAGGGTATTCTCAGAACGAGGTATTTTCAGCCCGGCGTCTCGGAACGAAAATGGAAATAAACATTTTAGGCAAGGGGGGGGGAGAGAAAAAAAAAACCCCTCTCTCTGTCTATAAATATATACGGTCGTCTAAACACAGTGAAGAAAATGACAGAAGGCCAGAATACTTTTTTTTTGAGATTTGAACCTAGCATGGGCCTCGTCTGAACATCATACTGAAGAGATTAAAACACTGCACTGGGTCACGGGTAAAACCTCGAATACCGCCGATGGACACGTGCTGCCAAGTCTAACTGGTAATTACAGACGTGAGCTCACGCTGAACTTTTGCTCTTGATAGTTTTTTGCAAGTTTGAATCGGTACTGACGGAGTTCTGAGTGTCCCTTCATATCGAATACCGGCATGCTCACAGTAACCGCACATATGAACTTCTGTCCACCGTCGCACACGTTCAAGTTCCTTCTCTGGAACTAAAAGACCCGGACCTGTTCCATCAAGACGGTGCGCCTGTGCGCAAAGCAAGCTCCATGAAAACGCGGTCTGCCAACGTTGGATCGGACGATCTAGTGTCCTGCCGCAGAGAGCCCTGACCTCAACCTCTGGGATGAACCGAATGAACCCCCTCGCCTGACCTCACTAAAGCTCTGGTGTCTGAACGAGCTCCAAAATCCAGTCTTCCTTCCCGGAAGAGTGGTGTCTTACGAGCATAAAAGCAAAGGCGGACTAAATCTGGCGTGGGACGTCCAACAAGCACACAAGGGTGTGACGATCAGGTGTCCACTGACTTTTGGCAATATAGCGTAGTTCAAATATGATCCGAACGGTATTGGGCAGATATTAACCCGAGACACATCCGTACTGCACCTGCGCATTCACGTGACTGAATAAACGGCACTAATCCCACCGACTCGTTGACAGAGATGTACGTGCGCTGCACGCGAGATCGCGGCTAAAAATAATTGCGAGGCAATCCGGTCGAAATCAGCTTTCTTCTCTCTTCCAAGGCGGTGTGAATGCTATAAAATTAGGACGGTGCCGCGTGCCAGATAATGTCTTTCTGAAACTCCAGGCATGCCGCCAAAAAGAAATCTGTAAAACGAGAGCCGAGCCAAAAGCATCCATTAGGTTTAATGCGAGCTCTGCACCCTGCTCCTTCTTCCTAGTTCACTTCGCTCCGTGTTATTGGCAGGATGATCGTTATCCGCGCCCGCTCTGCCGAAGCGTAGGTCGCGCTAGAGAGGAAACGCGGGACGCCGAGCGTCGGAGCGACGTCCACGAATCCGAGTACGCGGTTTCGCTGAAGGGTTGGGGAGCGAAGATGCGCGTGGAAATAGTGGTAACGTTTTCATGAATGATTTTGCTGGTCGCACGGTAGCGGCTAAAGAGGCTTTCGGTTCTCGGGGATGATCCGGAGGTTCCTGTCTTATTAGGAGCACATCGTGGCTGAATGCCACGTTCCCACGAGCGCAGCGGCTTCGCTTCAGAAACCTTTTTATATAATTACGCAGTGCACTTGCTGAGGCTGTACTTCAAGGAGTACACTAAGAGCGTGTTTACACGATTCTGACGCGCATCAGAACAGGAGCAACTTCCTGTGGGAGAGACGCTAGGCCTGTCACGATCACCGCTTGCGTTGGACGATATATATATACTAAGATATAACGATAGTATTGTCATTTTAAGACTATTTGATGCCACTGATATAATGATGATATAAATGGCATAATAACACAAGTACACACTTTCAAAGAGTGACGCACTTTTAATTCTTAAGAATATTCAGACACTGGACTTAAAAATAAAAAATTCGATATCATAAATAATAAAATGGGGCGCACGGTGGCTTAGTGGTTAGCTCCAGGGTCGGGGGTTCGATTGCCACCGTGGCCCTGTGTGTGCGGAGTTTGTATGTTCTCCCCGTGCTGCGGGGGTTTTCTCCGGGTACTCTGGTTTCCTCCCCCAGTCCAAAGACATGCATGGTAGGCTGATTGGCGTATCTAAAGTGTCCGTAGTGTATGAATGGATGTGTGAGTGTGTATGTGATTGTGCCCTGTGATGGATTGGCACCCTGTCCAGGGTGTACCCCGCCTCGTGCCCCATGCTCCCTGGGATAGGCTCCAGGTTCCCCGTGACCCTGAAAAGGATAAGCGCTATAGAAGATGGATGGATGGAAATAATACAATAGACTGTAATAGAATATTGTGCATTCTTTACGCTTTAGTTATCCACCGTCTGTGTTTTAGTGCGTTATCATGGAAGGAGCGTATTCACGACGCGAGTTGTAATATTACGTTTATGCTACGTACGTGTCTGATTCATCAAATGAATTAATAATGTACGAACTGCGTGCTTCGTCGTGTCCCGCGTAAAAACGTGATGTGTTGATCCGTGACGTAAGAGCTCCGAGGTTTTGTTATTAAATGGTTAGAATTCCAGGAGGCACGTCCCTTGGGGCGGCCGGATTAACGTGCGTCTGTGTCTGCGGCTTCGGCAACGCAGCCTGATCAAACGAACGGAGAAAGGAGCCGAGCAAGGGGTCGGCAAATCCGCAGGTCTGACATCTGCGGCTCGGATGATGTCATGCGTCGATGTGCTGAGCGGTAACGGACACGTCCGCATCGCTCTGCGGTCTTCCTCCTAGCTTTCTAAACGGAAAGCCTTTTTCTCCAACAAAACCAAACAAAGGCAACTTAAGCGTGTTCGAGCTAACGGTTGCTTCCAAGAGTGTACTAATATACACCTACGTCATAATAATAATCTCTTTAATCATTAACTATGAAGGATGTTCATCCATCCATTTTCTATAGCGCTTATCCTACAGGGTCACGGGGAACCTGGAGACTATCCCAGGGAGCAAGGCGGGGTACACTCACATACACATTCACACACCCATTCATACACTACGGACACGCCAATCAGCCTACCATGCATGTCTTTGGACTGGGGGAGGAAACCGGAGAACCCGGAGGAAACCCCCGCAGCACGGGGAGAACATGCAAACTCCGCACACACACACAGGGCAGCAGCGGGAACCCTGGAGGTGTGATTGGAGCGTCCTCTCGGACGCTCGGAGAGGATGTTCATCATCGAGGCTCTGACGATGACTCGGGTCATTAAAAAATGCAGGCAAGAGCGTCTAGACGTATTCCTGAGTTTTATCGCCCGCCCTCCCGTCACACGCTTTGCCTTCATGGTCGCCTCCCTCTTTCCCCCCGCTTTCACAGAAGACTTTCTGGTTTGCTTCAGAATGATCGGAGGCTTCTCGATTACAGGCGAGTGGCGTAACAAAAAGCATCACATTTCCGCCGTACCCGATGTGCATCACCAGATGTAGCTAAAACAGTATTGTTACATAAAAACCTCATCGCTACAAAGATTTTCAGATCGAGTTCACTTGCCGGCACCGACGGGTTAACGACGTCGCCGATGTCCGCGGCGCAGAACTCGCCTGAATGGATAAAGATAACAGTCCGTTATAACTTGTGTGTTATTTTATACACGGGTCTATAATTCCGCTCGCTCGAAATTATCCACAGAGATAAAGTAGTGCGATAAGATGACATTCATTTGAGTGAATTATAACGGACAGTTATTAGAGCGAGAGATGCCAGAGATCGTGTGTGTGTGTGCGTGTGAATTACCTGCGAACGTGCTGCGTCTCTAATGAACGACGAAGCTGTGAGTTTAACTGTATGTTACTATGGTTACGACGGTTTGTAGGCAGCTGACCGGAACGGCCTGTGCATTCAACGCCTTCCAGCCAATCAGAAGCGAGTGTTCAGGGTATAAATCATCATATTGCCCAGGCTTACTTGCGGTGTATTCGAACTTGATGTTCTGACTGAAGAAGTCAAGGATGAGTGATGACAGATAGCAGAACAAACACATGTGCGATCCGTATGTGCTGTGGAGCGTACGGACGAGTGTGTATCTGCCGTTACACACACACGAGAGCCTCGATAATGCATCGTGTTCAAACCCTTCCTCTCTGTGCATATACACATGCAGAACAATACGGTGTCCCGGACGCTACATGACGATGCCATTGTTCTGATTGTAAGAGCGATGTAAGAGCATCCCTCACATCTCTCGCGTTGTGCTTGCATAACAAACGCTGTAGAGATTCAGAACTTTGTTCCTGGATTGCGTGTGTGTGTGTGTGTGTGTGTGAGAGAGAGAGAGAGAGAGAGAGAGAGGGGACCGGCCCCTGCCTGTGTCAGGTATGTAAGTGTGTATATCCTCAGCTCTTCCAGAAGACTGGGCTCCTTCGCAGTGGCCCCGAATCCTCTCGAGTCGGTGCCATCTCAAACCCTCCGCATGTTGGACGGCTTTGAGGATCGCCGATTTCATGCGTTTCAGACTTCACGCTCACACCACGGGGCTCTCTGGAGATTGGTTCAAAGAAAAGTGTGTGCGAGCGAGCTCAGACGTGACTCCAGCCATTTCTCCAGCATTCGGTAATGGGTACAATATAAGCGGTGTACCGGCTGACCGATCTGAACCCGCCCCCTATCGGTTCGTGTGCATACTAACACGGTGGATTTATTCGGGTTGTAGCAGGAAAGCTGCTAAGTGCCGACAACTGTCGTTGGGAGCACATGAAGAAAAGATGAGGAACGTGAGGAAGAGGAAGAACTGCTTCTTTCGTTGCATATTTATAAAAAAAAATTCATGGAAAACAGAAATAGGACATAGGTGGTACAAGGGACCGTTATATAATCCGAGGGTTGAGGATAACGAGTTTAGCGTGCATGTGAATGTTCATGACACGGTAAGCGAAGCCTCCACACGACGTCCGTTTGCTCGTATTTTTTAACGGAAGCCGACCGAAATTCAGCAGGTTTACGTGGACGACGATAATCCGATATTAACCCGGTTAAGACGATACTCTGATTAAGAAACTAGCATGCAAACGGTGATCGTTACAGACGTGTACACGCCTTAATCACACTATTAACGTCGTGTGGGAGTTTTCACCGCGTCTTGTGACAGGACACACACACGCGGCAGCGCTCGACCGTTTGACGATAAACAAGAGAGCACGGCTGCGTCCCAAACCGCGTACTTACCTGCTATATAGTAGGCGAGATACATGTGTTTCAGCTACTATATGTTAGGTAAGTACGCGGTTTGGGACGCAGAACACGGCTTCAAGCGGTCGTCTATTAGCACGTACGGCACGACGAATAATTAACCGCACTTGAAGCGTCCGTCAAATTAAAAATGATACACGCAAAACGGTATACGGTCCCATAACGAAGACCAACTGTATGTCGGTGCGTGGAATTCTGGAGGGAGTCGGACGGCGTGGCGCGGTGACGTAATGACGTGAGCCGTTAATCGATCTATGTTCTATAACATGTAAAACGTGAACATGAAAGGAGTATTCGAAAAGCCACTCATGTAATCACCTTAATCACAATATTGTCTTATTCAGAATAAGGTCCATGATTAGATTACCGCTGTCCGTGTAAACGTAGCCGCTGTCTCATGGAAATAAAGCTTTTCTATAATTCAGTGTTACATTTTTACTTTGAGTAAGGGACCCTGTTTCACGATCAAATCAGTGGGGTCATCAAAGTATCTCTTGCAACTGATGCTGCTCACGTCTCCTGTCTGGAAATGTTCGAACCAATCAGACCGAACAGATTTAATGGCAGTAAGAACAACACGCAGGTGTCAATCCCAGGTTACGTTGAAAGCATTTAAACCGTCTGCATTCCTAATACGCTCAGATGTAGTGTCACGTTATTGTAGGGCTGCACCGAGCTAGAATCAAACTTCGGTTCAAATGCCACGCCCAGCCATTAACACCGTGGAATCGGCTAGAGGTTAATGAGCTCACGCTGCGGTGCGTGACGCCACCGTGACACGAGGCGGGGACAAATGTATATAGCGCGAGCTGATCTCAGAGCAGTTAAAAAGGTTCGGGAAGTGTCGATGCATGTCGGCCTGTTGAGGTGTGGACCAAAACACTTTTTGGGAACAGGTATCTCCTGCTTGCTCATACTGATCATCCTGAGAGACACTCACATGGCACAGACAGCTCCTCGGCACAGTGGGTGGTTTTAAAGTCTTCGTGTGTGTGTGTGTGTGTGTGTACGGGCGTGTAGGGACAGTCTGAACCGTCTCTATGAGTCAGATATGCTTTGTACAATGTAAGCGCATCATCGCTTGAGAGAGAGCGAGAGAGCGCGCGCGAGAGAGAGAGAGAGAGAGACTTCCAATCCAAACAAGTTTGGTGATATAAGCCCAACCCTGAGGGAGACATTAATCAAAGACACTCCGATTCTCCTTACCTTGCCGACTCACAAACTCTCGCTCGCTAACAACAAAAGACAAGTGCTGAATTAAATGGGTCGTAAACAAAACAAAAAAAAAAAGTAAATAAACAGAGCCCAGACAGCATTGTGAACATATTAAAGGAGCAGATTAGGTTACCTTGAGCGGCTTTTATTAAACCGCTAGAGCGCTGGTGTTGTACTCGATCGTGTGAGCGGTTATAAAGCTGTGCCTCTGAACGGAACCAAGCGCCACGGCAACGGCTCCCAGGAGCAAAGCTTAATAATTACGCCGGCTTAAGCAAATAAATAAATAAATAAATAAATAAATAAATGCCTCGATATCGTCGTCTGTGTTCGGACCGACATCAGAGACTTTATGATTTCCTCTCAGCGGAGGCTGATTCAGCTACACCGCCATTCGTCATTGCTTACAGGTGGCACCGAGGTCACGGGGTCGCCTGGTGTTTTAGAGTAAACCGCTCCGTCGTGGAGGGGCCCGGCGGTCCGGAACCGTGCAGACGGAAGCCTTTCTATAAATAAACCACTAATCGCAGGAAAATGCATTAGAGTCTCTGAGAAGTTGCAGTTGATGGAGGAGAAATTCCCGCTGTTGACCAGGCCTGAAGTTTAAAGAGCCAGCGGCCACCCAGAGAGAAGCACGCAGACATGATGCATTCATTAAAAAGCAGAAAAACACAATGGAGGCATAGGACTGGCGAACAGCGTTTCTTGTTCGCGTGCACTGGAAGGTTTTACATTTTGGATTCGATAAAGTCTCACAGACAGCGGGAGGAAGGACAGGGACGCCGAAGCAGCTCCCGTTTTCCTACGGGGACGTACCGCGGCAGTCCTGCGACACGTACGCGGCTTTTCAAAAGCGGATCTGTGTTCCACACCGAGACAGCTGGCAGAGATTTCAAACAGTAGATGACACCGGAAGCGTCAGTGCACTGCAGCCGACTTATACGATATACCACAATATGAAGCCTGTATGTGAAACGCATACACACACACACATTCTTACCCATGGTACCAGTGGCGAAGTTAAGGATGCTGGATTTCGGTTTTGAACCCCTTTGGGATATTATATCGCTCATTATATATCACCTTTATAATCCAAAGATGCCGAATAGATTTTTGCGCAGCAGTTGAGTCTGTTTTCAGTCTGAATTGTATTGGCTGCCAGCTGTTATGATGAGAAACAGGATCAACCAACGGGTCATTCCATCTTAAGTGGTCCAATGCAGGCTGCTCGACTGTTTTTCATTTTCAAAAAAAAAACAAAAAAAACATTTTTTGAGTGATTACATCTATATGTTGGCATTGCAAAAGCAACAGTTTTTTTTTTTTAATTATTATTTTAACTTGATTTAACTATGACGGCCATCAACGAATTTTGATTACACGGCTGTTTACATAAACCGTCTCGGCTCAGGATGGTCCTAGCTTCTTGGAACAAAACCTGATCTCGAGAGCGCATTACAAGGTAAATGGAGAACCTGCTCCGGTGTATTAGGGGACACCTAGGTGAGTATAGTGTGCATGCAGAACATTTCACTTTTGAGACTTCTCTTAGTTCTTTTTAAAAAAATTCCCCTCACGTTCGGGTTGTGTATCTCTGGTGGGGGACCGGATACGAACCTGAAATTCTCACAGAAGTAAGTCCTCTATAGTAGCGTTCTTCTGTCAAAATTGTGAGTTTGAGGTTCGAGTTGAACTCTACCGTACAGTAGACCTGGAGGGCCAGATTCTGAAGAACCGGCCTGATCTATCATGTTGCTACAGTCGGTATTTGTGAATAGATTTGAACCAAACATGCAATTACAGTGTTCGCTGAGCTGTTTTACAGATGAACGGTGTCATAATCAGAGCTGTGGTGTTGTTTCTCCTCTAATACAAGCACTAAAAGACTTCTGAGATGTAGTTTTCACAGGACAAACAACTACTATACGCACTATATGTCCGATAGTACTATATAGACCATTTCTGTACATAGTAGTAATACAAAAAAAAAAGAGCAGATCTGGATTAATAAGATAACATTTAATTTCCCTGGATTAGTAGAATCTTATTGAATGGGGTTTTTTTTTTTAGTAGAACTGTCATAAAGGCAATTATATTAACATGCTTTTGTTTCCAGTAGGACTACTCATTACTTTCAACACATAATATTAGTTTTATCTTTTAGCTTACTGTAATTCCGTTAGCGCTGAATGGGTTCACGTATTCAGAAGCAAAAATGAATACACAAATGAATAAATCGCATTTGAATGTTTTAGTCTATTGAAATATCTGAAACCTTTTCTATCCAACTTGGTTAGCAAATGTAAAAACATATATATATATATATATATATTTTTTTTTAAATTATATATCAATTTTCTTGTCATACAATAGGAACCTATACAATAGGAAAGAGACTAATTCAAAACACACGCTTTCACTTTGACAACAGGATGTGATTCTGTTCGGGACGGTAAAAGGAAAGCAGCACAGACTGCAGTTATGTGACTCTTAGGTGTCTCAACCATCTGTCAGTGTAAAACAAAAGCCATATCCATAATGACTAATCTGCACAAATCTCTCAGACATGAGCCGTGCCGTGCTTTAATACAGCGCGATCTTAACTAGGATTAACAGTGTGCTGTGCGACCAATCAATGCACCGTCTATAGCCAGAGAGTCAGGCCATGGGAATTAAATGCCCTCTCCATGACACAAGGCCTAGCTGTGACTGTTCTTCTCACACACTCACACACACACCAGACACAGAGAGAGAGAGAGAGAGAGAGAGAGAGAGAGATGGGGGTAATAAATAAGAAGAAATACAGAATGTAATCAAAGCAGGATAACGGCGAGAGAGAGAGCGAGAGAGAGAGAGAGAGCTATTATGAGCACGGAGTGGACCTGCTCATGTGACTGGTGCGTGGGCAGCACATGTGAGCAGTGTATGAAAATAACACACAACTCTTCCGTTACAAGACACAGCCGAGTGCTGCCTGGACATCGAAAAGCCTCAAATTGCCTAAAGCTCATGTAATAGTGGGTTCTGGAGCGGTGGCTCCATGCTGTCTCATCACACAATAGTTTGCGAGCTTGAGAAAGGTCTGTGTTCTTGTGTGTGTTGTTAACGACTCCATTTTGGAGCTTTTTCCCTCTCTATCTAATCTCCATCTGAACCTCTGAACGATAATCTATTTTCCTTGGTTTAAAAAAAAAAAGAGCACTGTTTACTCTAAAGTGACAATACAGTGAGGCATAAAAGCGTTTGTTAAGGTCTTAAGACGTTTTCAAGCGGTACAAGCTTCTGTAGCCGTGTGGATGGGATGAGGATAAGCAACTGGAATGTTCTCCTGAGCGTTTTTGCTGGAATGTTTAAAAAAAAATGACGAATATTTAGCTGCAATCGGCGTTTAAGGGAACCGAGCACTTTCTGACCCCACCGATAAACCCATCATGACCGTCGTCGCTTGTTCCCAAGGAGATATACTACATACGAAGGCAACGCGTCAGGGATGAAACGCTCTGCATATCGCAAATCCGAGAAGCTAGTTTTGTTTGGATCGGTCTCACAATGCTGCGCTCCGAATCTGGTGACGATTGAAGAAATTGGAAGGAGAAGAAATGAAATAATAATAATAATAATAATAATAATTTTATTAAAAATGGTGGAAAATACAATATGGTGGAAATTAACTTCATGGTATCAGAGGAGAGTGGAATCATACTTCTAGGATATTGTGCCGTTATTATTGTAAATGTATGTCCAGACTTGCCCTATTGGTGGTGCTAGAGAGGGTGAGTACAGTACTTGAATGACACACACAGATGTTGCTGTGAAGGTAGCAGAGACTATCCTCGATCACTGTGCCAAATTTCATAAAAAGCGTACAAAGCGTTGATTGGGCTGCCATAGATTCCCGTGAAGAAGAAGGAGAAGGAGAAGAAGAAGAAGAAGTAGAAGAGGAAGAAGAAGTCATCCAATTCCAACATGGTGCCTAAACAGTTTTTGGTGCTTGGTCCCCTAATAAAAACGACATAACCGTACAGGATTAGAGAGACATGAGGGAATTCCTTAACAAAGAACTTCACTGTCATAGTGTGAAAGTACCGTCGTGTAATATTTAACCCTCGCACGTAGTTTGAAATGCTACAGACGCGGAAGAAAGGCCGAAATACAACGAGCACAAAAGTCTCGGCTTTATTGAATGACCTCATCCAGTTCCCGCTGTCCGCCGTGACCATCAGGCCTGAGGTCGTACTGTACAACTGAGTCGTATAGACAAACCATTTGAAGTGTCCGCTGAACGAGAAGGTCAGCACAGACAAAGGCTTCCACATACGAGGATTTAGCGTTCCTCACAAACAGCTGCGCAGAGCACAGGCCTGGCTCCAATGACGAGGATAAACAAACTCTTGCACAATGAGAGGCTGTGAGCAACGGGCACGGCACGACCTTGAGACCGAATCTGGGATCGTACTGTTCTTCCAGTTAAAGCATAAACACAAGCCGGCTGAAGAGACTCGACTGGTGTGGGGACGCTCCAGTTGTGGACTAATTACAGCTTGTATGGTTTTGCTGATTTTCTGGGCATCTCTACAGAAATGGATCTGGTGGCATAACACACACGACATTAGAATGGAAAGCGGCGAATAAAAGCCAGCTGTGATGAAGGGACCTGGTGGAGAGGGAGGAGAGGGAGGGTTGTTTGATCTGCACCATCCCCTTCCCCCTCTTCCCCCTCTTCCCCGGGGCTTTTAGCACGGGCGGGACAAAGCAACCCTGGGCTGTAAAAGCTGCCTGCCTATGATTGGTGCTATTAAAAAGCCAGCTGTGCAGCTGGCAGTGAAGGATCATCCGCGCTCTCTTTATCCTGCCACCCACCTCTTTCTCTACAACACGCCTGTCAGACTGCAGTCCTGCAGGGTCACAGCGACGCATCCTACCTCATTTACGCACACCTGATTCAACTCTAAACACGATTACCGTGTAAATCCGGTGGCTTCCAGGAAATCTCTCCAGGACCTCCACTTGACACTCCAAGCTCTACAGATAAGCACATACACACACTGACAAGTCTGGCAAGCTCGATGCTATTATTCACTGTTAGACCTTACCGAGTAGCCAGACGTGTCGAACCCGTATCGCCGGCGAAAACACAGAAGAACCTGAAAAACCGCTCCAACGGCTCCAAGACTATAGTCTGAACGAATAACGCTAACACTGCAGTTCACTTTCCCAGTACAGCCGGACTGTGCGTGGTTAATGTGTCGTTCCCCAGAATATAAATACAGCAGGGCATGGATCACCCTGACAGGCGCTATTGACGACCAGCTCATGAGCTAATGCCAAAAAAGACGGGCTCGAGTTCCTGCGGGACGCGTCAGACGTCTTACACTAATGAAAAGCTTTAATCTAGCTCCTGTTCACACCAACAAGCATGACGAAAAATACGACTCGGATCAGAACGGGGCTCGGTTATGAGATCGCTACTTGCCAACAGGAAGCTCTGTCTCTATAACGTAACCGGAATAGCTCTGCAGCTTTCAGAAGGTTTCCCAGAAACCTACATCCGTGTACAAGCAGATATTTCCGTAAGCACGACGGTGGATTCCTCAACTCTGGCACATGTGTTTGTGTTCATGCCGAAGCTCCGAAAACCTTTTTAAGACCCAACCAGTGTTTTCCACTGGATTGAGAGCTTAACCAATGTGTAAGCAGGCGTTAAGGTTTCCGAATGCACCGCGGAAAAATAACAACCGGGCAGGGTTTTATGAGCTTTCCCTCTGGAGTTTTACACGTTACACGGTTTCCTCAAAAGTTTGTGGACGCCTGACCATCACACACAAAGTTGAAAGCACAATTGCATAGGATGTCTTTACTTGCTGTAGCGTTGGAGCAATTTCCCTTCACTGGACCCAAGAGGCTCAAACCTCTTAGGTCATGATGTGCCAAGGCTGGGCTGGATGAGTCCTGACCGCAACCCCACTGAACACCTTTGGGATAAACTGGAACTGACTTAACCCCAGGCCTCCTCACCTGCCACCAGTGCCTGCCCTCATTAATGATCTTGTGGATGCATGATCTTGTGTGGAGCACAGATCCCCACAGCCACGCTCCAAAATCTAGTGGAAAGCCTTCGCAGAAGAGTGGAGGTTATTATAACAGCAAAAAGGGGACTAAATCTGGAATGAGATGGTCAACAAACACAGGTCAGGGGTCCACAAACGTTTGACCATACAGTGTACATGACAACTTGTTTACATCTTACGTTATTGGGGTTATTCATATAACTTCACTATGAAACGCAGATTTATCATCTGGTTTATTTTCGTCTTTAACAGTGTAACCGAATGAAGCACTGAAGCTGGAAATGTAATTAGTAGTCCGTGTATGGCTGTTAAGTGCGGTTTGAGGCATTCTTTGCTGTTGTTTATCAGCATTTAACTGCACTAATAAAACAGCCCAGCATAGTGCGAATCGGTTTTTCAGTAGTCGAGTAGTCTGAATTACTGTCCACTGGTAAATATTACTCGTGTAAGCAGTAATTAAGACGGGATTCTTCTTTCAGTCTTACTTCATGCTTCGACAATGGAAAACAGGGAGACGCCATCGTGTTCGTTTTCACTCCACCGCACGAGAGCTCCCTTTCACGCTGCTCGATAGTGATCATCCCAAACACGGGCGGTCCTAGCCTTCCATTAAAATCACCCGCGCCGGCTGATGAAAATAATGGGTTTTCATGCCACGGTTTTGAGGCTTATAAACGGGCGCATTGTTCCTCGCAGGAGTGATTTTGTCTCTCATAATAGAGTGACATGCGTAGCGCTTAATCTAGCAGGCGCTACGGTGGGTCTGTGTGAACGAGGCACGGGGTGCGTCAGAGAGGGTGTGAGCCTCGATCGGGCTTAGAGCTTGACCCTTGAGCTGTGAGAGAGAGAGAGAGAGAGAGAGAGAGAGATGGGGGTGTCACAATTAAGCCGTTGATGGTTTTGAGTCATGAATCAAGTGAACCGTCAACAGTGAGAGAAGATTTACACTGAATCATTAGCATATGTGTAGCCAGGGAAGCAGGAGGATGACTTTCATCCTCAAACCTACACTCAAAACGTATTACGGCCAACTTCTGCTGTCACTGTGGGCACCTTGTCTTATTAAATATACACAGCGAGAGTCTGTCTGTCTGTATCTGCGGCTGGACGGTCTGTTCTCCATGCATGTGTGTAAACGTGGCGCTGGAAGGGCAAGACGTTCATAAGAGGGTGAGGGGAGAAGAGGGAAAAAAATAACAAAAACGGACGTCCTGGCTGCAAACCAAACTCGCAGAGGAACACGCTGGCTCCTCATGAAAGAGGGAAAATGAAGACGTGAGGAGGAGTACTGGAGGGGAGAAAGAGAGGAAGACTGCAGCCCGGGGCAGGACGTAAATATCCTGGGCAGGAGGCCAAAAGCAAAAGCGCTTTAATGGGGCCAGAGGAGAATGACGGCCACGGCTACCCCTGGCCTGCAATTCCCAGGTCACAGTCTGTCAATAGATCTGGGCGGTGCGGTCAGGACAGAGGGGAAAGGAACAATCGGCCCGTTCAGTTCAGGGGAGGAGGGAAAGCATATATCAAAGGACAGTGCAGACAAAGGCCAAAGCGTGCCAGAGAGCGCACAGCCTCGCTGCTGAGTAAGGCCAATCCGGCGGCAGTAAAACTCTGCATTCTACTGAAACGGCAGCCATAAATAATGACGCCGTGAATGCGGTTGTGTAAAGGAAACAGCGGGAGGGGCGGCGAGAGACAAAACAAATAATAAAAGAAACTTAGGAGGAGAGAAGCAACATGTAGGACAGAGAGCAGCCATGAAAACGTGACGGGGAGAGAAAGAGGAATCTATAGTCTCCCTAAGGCCACAGGTTGTCCGAACGTGCGAGCGGTGGGTAATTACAGTTTCGTCAGCTGAGCTAATTAGGGAAATACTGTGTGATGACTGAATGACACTGCGACAGTAGAAGTCGGTGGACTCCGGAGACTCCTGTCTTTGAGCACGAGGTAGTTTGAGGTTGTACAGTGCAGCGAAAACAGACTTCCAAACAAACCGCCTTCTTTCTTTCTGAGGCCTTCTTCAGCTGATCCTGAACCTGGTGCATTTTCTCCCTTGGTTCGGTTTTTTTTTTTTTTTTTAAAGACGTATATGAACACGCTAATCGCTCAGATCCGCTCCAAAACGAGGATCGTCTCGAGGTGGTCTCGGCCCGACTGTGAACACACTCTGGAGCGGTTCGCTTGTGGTGAGAAAGCGATCCGACCCGACGGACCGACCTGTATAGCAATGCATGATGGGAACTGCATTACGTAAAATGTGTTTTTGTTTTGCTAATGGCTCGCGACGTAAATCGCGGTTTAATTCGGACCGGAAACAAGGTAAAGTGCCTCGTTGAAATTTGCTCGGATGAACATATCGCTGAACAACTTTCAAAAACACGGAGGTTTACAAGGTGTTTAGTGAGCGTCTCTAAGAGACGGGCTTGAATCGCTCTGTGGAACATATAGATTAGATAAATTATAATACCTACAGCTAAAAAGAAAGTCACAATAAGCTGGCGGAGCTGCTGACGGTGCATCTTGATGGATGACCGCTATGGGCGGAACCTTGGATAAATAAACAGGCGCACTCTGTCCAATGAGAGGACAGTTTATTTAAGGGGGACTTGCATGAACACATTTTGACACGCTTCGAAACGTCGCCTTGTGAAAGCGAACCGAGCCGAGACGAAAAACGCAACACCGTAACGACTTGAGTCCCCGTTTCCGAACGAAGCACAGATCTACAGGTTGTTAGAAAAGTCGAATGTGATCTCTCCCTTTCCCCTTCTGTCGAGCTACACATGATATTATGGAGATGCCAGTGATCCTGACCCTTTCTGCTCTCTGGACCTGCCTGATCCATCCTGATCCCCTACCTCTGGATGGAGCTCTCAACACCTGGAGACTACATTCTGGTAGTGAGGACGACCCCAAGCAGTGGGAATGGTACCGCTTGAAGTACCTTGAAAATGGTTTTGGACCTCAATTCCACATGGACATTCTCGCTGTGGTTGCTGCTAAGGCCTCAGGACTGCAATTTGCACTCAAGTCTCCTTTAGTGAATTAGTTCAACAAACCGTCTTCATATAAAACCATAATGAACTTCCCTTTACGTTCACGCTATCCGTCGTTACCCAGATGAGGACGGGTTCCCTTCTGAGTCGGGTTCCTCTCAAGGTTTCGTCCTCATATCATCTTAGGGAGTTTTTCCCTCACCACCGTCGCCACCGGCTCGCTCATCAGGGATACATTCACACGCTTAAAATCTGTATCCTGTGTTCATACGTTTCTGTAAAGCTGCTCTGAGACAACGTCCGCTGTTAAACGCGCTATACGAATAAAACTGAATCGAATGGAACCTCGCTGAAGAGAGAGAGAGCAGAAGAGAATGAGCAAACTGGTTCGAGCTGACAGAAAGTGTACATCGTAACTCAAATAAGCACTTTACAACCGCGGTGAGCAGAAAAGCATCTCGGAATGCACAGCACATCAAAGCAGAAGACCACGTCAAGATCGTACTGCATCGTAAAGAGGGATTATATGAGTTACCATATCCTACGTGGCAGCTCGAACCGATCTGGCCATTTCCCACTGATCTCTCTAATCAACGAGTCCTTTCCACTCACAGACCTGCCGCTCACTCGATGTTTTTTTGTTTTCCGCACCATTCTACGTAAACTCTACACACTGTTGCGTGTGAGAATCCCAGGAGCTTCTGAAGTACTCAGACCAGCCCATCTAGTACCAACAACCATGCCATGGATAAAACCCCAGAGATCACAACGTTCCATGTGAACAATAACTGAATGTGACGGTGAGTGTATTGTGTATATTATACTATCTATTAGTGCAAACGTTTGACTGGCAGTGCACGACCTACATCTGTGTGCATTCACTTCATTTAGATATTTCGCCACTCATCGAGTCTACCACCACCTGGACGAGCATCAAACACCTGCCCGAAACTAGCGTCGTTACAATTTCCCACTGATTAGGATGATTAGATTTCGATAACGCTTATTTTTGCTCCGAGTGTGATTTTCACAAAAAATATTCAAGTCTCTCTCGGTCTACCTTTCATGACAGATAAGATGTTCTCTCTCCACTGAAATGGAATATCGGCGGAAAGAGAAGACGCATTACAAACAACGATGTGGCTGTTTTAAAGAGAAACGCTGGCAGATGTTACAATAGGCAGGGTGTTAATCTGCCTATTATAATTACCTTCATTACAAATTTCTGAGCAACAGGAGAAAAATGTGTGTGTGTGTGTGTGTGTGTGTGATTGGTGTTTTGTCTTGTAGTCTTATCTTCTGTGCCTGGGCCAGATGGCGCTGTACTACACTCCGTTACATAATCAAAACAACACACAACCTCAGCAACAAGCCACTAAGAGCACGGTTTAACTTTTACCACTGTTCTCTCTCTCCCACCCACACACACACACACACACACACACACCACTCCACACACAGCCCTCCAGTCACATCTTTCAGTTAGAGTTTACACCCTCCGTTATTTTCCCAAACTGCTCAGCGGGGCTCCAAACAAACCGACTTTATTGTCACATGCGAGGATCTAAAAGAACCCCAAATCATCCCAAAAAAGCAAGCCGCATTATTTCCGAGCTTTTGTGATGCCTGATAAAGCGCGCCCAGCTGCAGCTCCCTGCACTACAGTGAGCGTGCAAACTCCATGGAGAAGGAGAGGGACTGAGAGAAACGCAGACAGGCATGAAGAAGAAAAGGAAGGGGTTGTGTTTTGGGGAGGGATGGGAGGGGGTGGTATGGGGCACTCACCAGAGCAGGCCACTGGATCTGTTTGGCCCGGGTGCCCTGCAGCTGAGAGCCTTCTTTCCTCTTAGCCCAGACGAGCTGCTGCTCCAGAAGAAAGATCTGGAAGTCCTCGTACACCTTCACCCACTCGCGCTTCTCCCACTCCAGGTCATCAAACTCCACGTATACCTGAGGAGAGAAAGAAAAAGCATCACCGCGTTACTCCCTTCCCACTCAAACACAGCTGTGTATCCTGAAAGCGTTCCTTGTTCCTCCACCAGGTCTAATTTTAGGTGCTGGGAAAAGAGTATTTGTCTTAGTTGCGGCGAATGAGCCAAGTTTACAAAGCTGGCACCGATTTTTTCAGGGGGTTTTACAGATCTACAATCCCCTTCGGGGATTCCCTGGTTTCTCAAAGCAGAGACAGAGAGGGAGAAGGAAAAAAAAAACCAAAACAAAACAAAACAAAACAAAAAAAGCCAAGAGTGAAAGGGCTCGAAGGAGAACGAGTGCTTCTGGAGCCTGAGTCATGGTTTGCAGCTCAACATACTTGTTTGGAGCTGGACAAATGGAGAGGTTTGCTGAGAAAGGAGGAGGAAATGAGGCGTGAACGCTGCTACGGCACATATTTTCAGAAAGAAATCGCTCCTTGTGGGCGACACGCATTAATGATTAGCTGCGAACTCCGAACGCTGTGAACCAAGAGCTATTTTCACTCTTTGGGAAGCAGACGAGAATCCGGGGCTGGCGAGTGCTTCGGACACAAAAGCAGCGCTTTCTTTAGCAACCGCCGAGAATGTACGGCCCGGAAGAGGAATCGTGCGGTGCTGTACCTCTTGCGCTTCAGACGTAAACAGCTCTTTAGCAGAGTGCCCTGTCTGAGCGGTTTATGGCCTCTGGTTTATGATCTCATGCATGACTAACCCATCGAGGTAAACAAGTACAGCTGTATTAATTGTTAAGGAGCCGAGCCAGCCTTGCTCCTTTTCTCCCTTGGATCCACACTCTTTCATCACAGCATTAGCGTAAATGAGAGGAACGTTTCCCTGTATACTATATCTGCACAGGCTGGCTTGTATAAGTATTCGTCCACTGAATCTGTTCTGGCATACAGTCATATATAAGTAGCATCACGAAGACCGAGAAGCTATAAAAACAAGCCTGGGATATATTTACCCATCCATTTTCTATACCGCTTATCCTACACAGGGTCACAGGGAGCCTGGAGTCTATATCGGAGAACTCACGCCAAGGGCAAATTCGCACACGCTATGGACAATTTGGAAATGCCAATCAGCCTGCAACGCATGTCTTTGGACTGGCGGTGGAAACTAGAGTATCTGGAAGGAACCCCCCGACGCACGGGGGAAAAAAACATGCAAACACTGTGCACACAGGGTGGAGGCAGGATTCAAACCGCCAACCCCAGAGCAAACGTGCTAACCGCTAAGCCACTGCGTCCCCAAGTCTGGGACAAAGTAGAGTCGGAAACATCCCAAAATTTGAAGCACCGTTACATCCATTATTCCCTCCCAAAAATAGGAAGAATACGGCACAACCAAATTTGTCCACCGAAGTTCAGTGTCTCACGTGATGCTACCACTACCGTGCTTCACTGTACACGTGTACACACGTTGCGCTTTTGCAGCTGCTGTATGTCCTACATTACAATGGAACCGCCGTGGTTGATCTGTGCGTTCGGATATCAGGCCGCAGGACGCACGAACCTGCTTTATGGTCGTTCCCGTCGCGTGTAAACGGAGGTAAGTAGAATGAGGAAACCTCCTCTTACGGCTCTGATGCCCTGGATGCAGGAGTGGATAGCATGCTGGCTAACAGACGGTGCTTGTGTAATGTGGATTCGACCCAAAAATGATTCAACAAGCCTGCTGTGTTTTTAATCACTCGTTGCCTTTTGGAGCCTCCCACTCACTCTTTATGAACGTGTGTGTGTGTGTGTGAGAGAGGGAGAGAGAGGTGGTGGTAATGGGGAAGGGTTAGGTGAGGAGCAGTCCTATCAGATGGACACCATGCCCCTCCTTCCCTTTTTCCCTCCAGTACATCCGTCACTTAACCCTTTCCTTTCTCGTTGCATGTTCAACCTCAGCTGTAATCTGTACTAGGTCGGAACATTTCGGCTCCACAGAGTGTCTCGCTTCCTGCCCGAGCATGGCATCAGGGTCACTTTACATATCTCATGTGTCCTTTCATGGAAACAGTAGACTGATATTTGAAAGTATGATATTCCTGTACATAAAACGGACACCTAGCAGTTTAGGAGCTATTTCTGCACGGCATGGACATTGTTTACTGCGGCTGCGCATTTTTCCAGAAGGATCTTAACCTTAGTGATGACACTGAACATAAAATATGACTCCGATCAAACACGTACGTGCGAACGCCCCTCGTACCTGACGGATGAGTTACCCACGATGACCTTCAAGACACCATGAAACAAATTAGAATGCATTTCTGTCATTTCCTGGTTTATAGATCGGCGATTCTGGCAGGCAATAATGTACGTCTGGACTTTTTATTATCCTTTAGGATTTGGTTGGATTACGATGGGACAATGCTCTTCATAAACAAACATGAATCTAGTCAATTGTAGAGGATTATTCTTATTGGTTCATGTTATTTTTCTCAATCTGGGTGAGCTGTCACATGGTCTAAAATCAGAAGAGGTCACTACACTTTCACCGGCGACTCAAAACCAAGAAAAACATCAGTTAAGTGACTGATTAAAAAGTTAAGAGCAGTTAAATCTAGACCCAAGTGTACAATTACATTGTTTTTTTTTTTAATGATTAAGCTGACATATCCAAGAAACTGACCATTACCTTTCCCCTCATTACCTGTCCTCACTGCCCCCCCTCTCTTTCCTGTAGTAGCACACGTGACCCGCTGCCCCACCCCCAACATGTCAGATGGCAGAAACGTGGCGCTCTTTCCTCACAAAACCGCTCTGGCTTCTTTCACTCGCCCGTCCCCTCTCTCTGTCCCATACATTTTAAAGAAATCCTTCTCATTAAAAGTTAACATGCGGTACGAAGGTCAGAGAAACAGGGGGATGGTGTGTGTTTGTACTGTGTTATCCTGTTGTATTCAGCTGACATACACACACACAGCACTCACGCCAGCTCTCTGGGGTTGATGAACGTCAGGTCTTGCCGGCTAGACTGTGCCTCTGGTTACATTGACAAAGGGGAAAAAAAATGATCTGAAAGAAGGAGTGTGGCTAGACAAAACAGAGAAAGAGTGCTCTCCTCTGGGGTTTAACTGGACTACGTTATGGAGACAGATGGCACGACTCTGGTCGATTCAGCAGGGGTGGAAGTGTCCGCGTGGAGTTATGTGACCACAGAAGGAAAAAGTTACCCAACGATATCGCGGTCGTGTTTTTATCAAATGAAATCTGTAGCGCACGGCAAACGGGCCGGTGCAGGTTACAGGACGGAAGATTCTGCCCGTTTAGCTATTGTAACCGCTCTGCTGTCTATACGATGAAAACTGCACACACACACACATAGAACGCAGAGCGATTTGTCTTTCTGTATCGAACCCACACCATTACAACACACTACATGGACGTCTGCCTTGCACCTCTGGGGTTAGGGGTTCTCCATCCTGTGTGTGTGTGAAGTTTGCTTGTTCTCCCTGTGCTTCGGAGGTTCCCTCCGCCAGTCCAAAGACGTGCTGTAAGCTGAATGGCATCTCTAAGCTGTCTGTAGTGTGTGATTGTGCCCTGCGATGGGTTGGCTACCCGTCCAGGATGTCCCCTATCTTGTGCCCAGAGTTCCAAGGGACAGGCTCCAGTCTCCCTGTGACCCTGTGTAGGATAAACGGTACGGAAAATGGATACGGACGGTCTTAAATATCACAGCGTCATGGTATTAACTGAAACGTATTGAACAACTACAGCATGATTTAGACGGAAGTTGTAGTCGGATACAAAATGGATAAGAGCCACTAGATGAAATGGTCTGGACCCGCTCTTCCTTGAGATCGACCTTCGTGCGGGTTTCATCTCCAGTCAAACTCGAACACGCCTCTTTTAGTTGATCAAGAACGTGTTAAGGCAATGGTCGGACGGTCAGGAGGGAGCTACGGTCTTCAAGAAGCTAGATCTCCAGGAACAGTGTCGGTGACCACTGGTATTGGACGATATTAGACAGAAATGCATTTGAGTCTGACTGTGAGCCTACAGGTGCATGTATGGACATGTTCTGTGCCTCGAGCATTAGCCACAGCCTTGTGTATTAAACGGCTACTGTACACACAATTGCTCAGGAGACGTCACGCTCTTTCAGGGTCCTGAGCAGCTGCTCCATTCACTTGAGGAAAAGGACAGCAGAACGAGATGACAGCTGGGAGTAACATGACTCAAACTAAAGAGCAAGGCCTGTCCTGTCCTGTTGCTTGGCTTTCACGCTCCGTCCTAATTTAGTCCACGCAGCGTGATCCTGCACCAGAGGCCAGTATACATGCAGCACGTGAATAACTGGAAAAAAAAGAGAGAGAGGAGCGCCGAGGACAATAAATCGCTGCGTTAAACTCGGGTAACCTCATGCGTTCCGTCATGGCCTGTCATTAGCATTCAGATCGCTCGAGGACGGCGATAGAGGGAGCAGAGGTCACTCTCCTGGTAGATAACGCGGCGAAAAAGGAAACGTTCTCGTCGCTCGCGTCATGTCGATCTTACGGTGAAAGGGTCTTATCTGAACATCAGGACGAGCTGACAATCATCTTCTCACTCTCACTGGTTCGCAATAAAAACGTGAATCAGCTACACACTAGACCTGTGCCAACACACAGTCGTGTAACGAGTACGTACACAAAAACACAAGTCTCAGCTGGAGGAAACGTCTAGAATCATCAGCAGAATAAATAAATAAATAGTAACAGTAACAGTGGAGTAGTACAACATTCTTGCTTCATAAGATGCAGAGGAAGAGAATCCACAGTCCATAAAAAATGTTGATATAAACCCATCACCCAGACAGCTGAGGGGGAGAGCTGTTAGATACATGCGTGTAGCGCGGCCAGCAGCGGACTGCTCGAGCATGCATGAGGGATGAAGCCTTGTACTGCTTCCAAGAGCAGGCAATCTGGAGACGGCTTACATAACTGGACGCCCAGAGACTGCCTGCTGAACCCTGAACGTCCCGGTGGGGCCGGAACGAGCCAGGACTGGCTGAGGGTCCAGTCAAGCCTTCGGCCATTTTAAGTGCAAATGCCTGAAAAAGGCAAATCAGGAGATCCTGCGATAGTGGTTAAGTCAGAACACACAATCGGGGAGTATGAGGACTGCAGACATGGCTGATTAAATAAATAAATCAAGATGAGAATACCACAATGCCAATACCGCTACAGAACGCGAGCCAATACGTCGTGTCGGATTAATGTGTGAAGTTGCGTGTCGGCCATATTGTTGACATGAGGCGAATACGTGACAGCTGGCTCGATGACACGAGATACGCGGCCTAATAATAACCGGTCGGTGTTTACACTCGTGTTAACGAGCACAGCAGCATGTTAAAACTGGTTTCGTTTGGCTTCTGGAGTTGTGTCTTTGCCGCTACGGACTCGCTCTGAGATGTGGCGTCACGGTACGTGAAGACGTTTCTACGCTACACGATATGTATCGCAAGCCACGCTAGCTACGTAGCAACCTGACAGGAAACAGAGAGGAGACGGTATGGCTGCGTTCAACTTCAGATAGCTTTCGCTCTTTACAACCGTGGTGAGCAGAAACGCATCTCAGGACACACGGATTACCGTAGAGGAGAGCACCGATCTGAATCTCCAGTGGACTGGAAGAACATCGGGTGCTGCCTGAGCACGCAGCGGAAATCGTATTTCTCGGGGTTCTTTTTGGTTTAATTAACCGGACGCACGCGCACCGAGTGAGAGAGAGAGAGAGGCAGTTCTGGACAGACTCGACACCAAATGTACTGGACCTGCGATATGTAAGATCTGGTTGCTACGCAACTACGAGCACACACACACTCCTTTGCTTTCTTCTCTGCTTCTCTTGCTGGTTTATTCTCTCTCTCTCTCGCTCTCTCTCGACAGGACATTATCTGGAGGGGAAGCATGAGGAAAGAGGAGAGCTGAACTCCTCACTCTGAAGTGTGTAGCCGCTGAATTGCTGGCTGTGGGAGATTATGGATGGATTTTTCAATGCGGCACAGACCTCTCATCTGGCCCGAGAGGACGGGTGACGAGCGCCGGCTTTGACTGTCCTCGCAACGGCCACCGAACACCACGAGACGCGACAACGAAAGTCTTTGTGGCGTCACGTTAGCAGGATGAACGCATCGTAGCGAACAAACAAACAAACAAATAAATAAACGTCCTTTCTTCCTGATACTGCATTACAATCGTATATTATGAACGCGTCCCTTAAACACGCGGTGTCGTTTACGGGTATCGAATCCTGAGCAGCAGGACGTCGGTAAAAATATTGAAACATTCCATCGAATACGACGGAATAAGTACACTTTTTAAGATCTCTCCACTGAGGAGTAAATATTTCTTCGTGTTAGGCTTGGGAACTGAGATACGCAGTTACAGTGGGACAACATCGGCTCTTAAATGTCATGTCACAGGAAACCAGTGACTCCATTTCCCAGAATGCACCAACAACTACGAACATGGCCGAAGACGACTACATTTCCCGATGTAGCGCGGATCGCCTGACCTCTGCATGTTCATGATTATTGTCTTTTGCCTTATCCTTTGGAGTTGTTGTTGTTGTTGTTTCATTAAAACTGCCATAGCCGCACTTGCTTCCGTCCTGGGTTCCAGGTTTACCGGGATTTTCCCTCTGCTACACTGATCCGTCTGTCAGATCTTTCAATCCGCTGCTTTTCGGCTGTAACGAAGGCGACCGTACCTTGAGCTAAAGACTCTGTTCTGTCGTGTAGCCTGAGGCTGCTGACTGAGAGAAATTGGATGGTTCACATTCAAGTGATTGTGTTTAGCTGCAGCACAACACATGGACACATTACTCATGACACTGTCTCGAGAGAAGAACGTAAAAAAAAGAGAAAAGAAAAAACACAAACAGAGGAAAGAACAGGCCTGGCTGCTGAATATTAGTGACAGCTGGGTCGATGACACGAGGTACGCAGGTTAATATTAACAGATCGAGTGTTTACACTCGTACTAACAGGCATCGCAACATGTTAAAAACTGGATTATTCTATGGCTCCACTATTGTTATGCAAATTCCGTCTGGACACAACTATGAACGTAGACATATAAACGTAGACGGATACATCTAAAAAAAGTGGGACTTTCATATAGGGGCGCACGGTGGCTTAGTGGTTAGCACATTCGCCTCACGGCTCCAGGGTTGGGCTTCGATTCCTGCTGCTGCCCTGTGTGTGTGTGTGTGTGTGTGTGTGAGTGTAGATTGCATGTTCTCCCTGTGCTGTGGGGGTTTCCTCCTCCTGTCCAAAGACATGCATGGTGTGGTGATTGGCATGCCTAAAGTGTCCGTAGCGGGTGAATGCGTATGTGCGCTGTGAGGGATTGGCAGCACCCCCGCCTTGTGCCCAATGCTACTGAGATAGGCTCCGGGCTGTAGGGTAAGGGGTATCGAAAATGCATGGATGGAACCTGCATATATGCTAGATTCATTACACATGAAGTGAAACATTCCGAGTCTTTCGTGTTTTTATCTTGGAAACAACAATCCGGTGTCTTAAAATATTCGAATAAAGAATGTATAATAGAGGAAATATGGAGCTGCGAAGAGCGCTAATCGGCGAGTTAAATCAAAACACCTGCGAGGGTTTCCTCAGGCTTTAATCTCTCGGTCTGGTTCAGTACACACGAGCACAATCGCGGGGAAGATGAAAGTAAATTCTGCAGTCCATTTGGAAATCAAGGTCCCAGAGTCTGGAGGAAGGGTCGAGAGAGACAGAATCCGAGCTGCTTCAAGTCCAGTGTGAAGTTCCCACGGTCAGTGATGATTTGGGTTGCCAGGTCATCTGCTGGTGTTGGTGCACTGTGTTTTCTCAAGTCGAGAGTCGATGCGGCGTCTACCAGGAGATTTTAGACCACTTCGAGCTTCACGGAGATGCTGATTTCCTTTTCCAGCAGGACTCGGCGGGTGCCCACGGCGCCAAAACTACTAGTAACAGGTTTGCTGATCGTGGTGTTACTGTGCTCGATCGTCCAGCCGACTCGCCTGACCCGAACCCCATAGAGAATCTACGAGAGACCCGACAATACAGACGAGCCGAAGGCCGCTATCAAAGCAACCCGGGCTTCCAGAACACCTCGGCGGTGCCACAGGCCGATCGCCTCCACGCCACGCCGCGTTCATGCAGTAGTTCCTACAAAAGGATTAAAAACCCCGACCGAGTATCAGCGCATGAATTAACATCCTTTTCATCAGGTCGACATTTCTGCGTTGTAAACTCTTTATTCTAATATTTTCAGATACAGCTCATGGAAATCTAAAATCCAGTACGACATGATCCTCAAGATTAAAAGGGGGGGACTTTTCCACGATGTTCAAATTTTTTGCGCTGCACCTGTACATTCAATGATCATGTATTATCATGAGATATAGCTAAGTCAGCTAAAAGTAAAAAAAATTTTTAAAAAACTGCCAGCACAAGTTTAGCGGTGCCTTCCTTAACGTCTACGGAATAAAGACAAGGTTGCCAAATAGAATTTTTTTGAAACTTTCAACATTTGAAACCATTTTCCAAGCGCTATACGACCTCAAGCTTTACTAGATCGCTTTCACATCTGGTTAACTGTTTTCAGAAGTTTAGCAGTTGCTATTAAAAAGGGGATGCTAACAAGCTTCGCCTCGGATCACCTTAAAACGTGTTTCGAACAGGCAGGGAGCTCTCGAAGAAAAACTACAGCAGGCCTCTGACCTTGCGGTGACCTTGACCCTGTCTGGATCGATTCCGAAACCTGATCGCTTCGTCCGCTGGTTCCAAGAACACATCTTTAGAAATCCTACAGACGTTCAACCACTCGGCGTTGAGATATCGCGCTGACGGCAATCGCCGACGGACGCGCTGGGCGGACAGCTGGCGGAGGTCTTCCTGAGCGTGAACGTGTGTCTAACGGCCCTGTTTGACAAAACAGGAAGGAAGGAAACTGAAGGGAAGACAATTGCTGTGACGGTGATCCTGTTGGGATCGATTTCAAAATCGAATCGGTTCATCCGCCGGTTACAGTGACCATCCCATAGATGTGGATGTACCGTACGTTGTCGTGTTCCCCAGCTCCACGTGGAGATGATAGCACGTACCGTATGACAGACGGGATCTGTATTTTTTTTTTTTTGAATTGTTTATTTATTCGTCTGTTTATTTGGGAACTGGAAATATTTACAAGGCAAACACGCTAACCACAGAAGCCACCATTCCCTCGTTATATTTCTGTTTGAAATGGAAGCGTGGGACCGAATAAACGAGAAGCTGCGGTTTTCCGCACGCTCTCAGACGCGCGTCTTTCTGGCTTTTTTTGAGCGTCGTACTTTAAAAAAAATAAATAAATACATTTAATTCAATAGAAAACACTGAGTACTGATATCTACTGATTACTCAGAAGTTTCAGTATCGGTGTATAATAATAATAATAATAATAATAATAATAATCACCATCATCTTTACACTGTACGGTAAATCTACAGTGAAATATGTGTATATTAACTTCCTCCTTGATACATATATACGGTAAGTGCTCTTCCGTTATGAGTGAATGAACAGGGGTGTATTTATTTTTTACTCAGTACAGGGGATCATGTTGAAGTCATTGCTCCTGTAGACAAGACATGATTAGGATTTAGAAGCAGCATTAAAAATCATGTTCAGTTGTATATGTGTCTGTGTGTGTGTGTCCTGCAGTAGCTCCAGACACTGGTGTGATTATCAATCCCCTGCGCTGCTGCTGGAGGAAAATCTGCCTGTCACTAAAGGCAGCAGGACTTCCCTGACTGGCTGGGCTTGGACCGCCGTAGTCCAATCACCGAGGACCCGCTTACACACACGGCTAGCTCGCTTCCCTGGCATGGCTCGATCTGCCTTTCAAATCGCTCATGCAGAGAGAGACCAAAGGAACGCGTGTGTGTGTGTGTGTGTGTGTGTGTGTGTGTGTGTGTGTGTGTGTGTGTGTGTGTGTGGGGGAGAGAGAGAGAAAGACAGAGTGACCCCCTCCTCCCCTCATCACGTTAGCGTGGTATGTAGGGACACGAGGCCCTCTCTCTCTCTCTCGTATTCTGAGTATAACGCGTGGTGGCAGTGATGAAGAAATGAGATGTCCGTGTCACTCGGATGATCCGTGATACACGGCAGGGACAAACAGTCTCAAGCTCCCTCGCAAAATAAATTAAAAAAAAACAAAACACCTGTCACATGTCGTGTAAGGTCGTGAATATCAGCGTCCTCTTTTTCCACGCTGTCTCGTCTGACTCTCTGCATCTTAAGAGAGACGGAGAGAGCGTATTAAACAACAAGTGACTCTGCTTGTTTGTTTGTTTGTTTGTTTGTTTGTTTGTTTGTTTGCGACCACACGGTGATCCCTCGCATCGTAACCGGAGAGCTGGAGTTTCGTTCAAAAGTCAAAAGCATGCGGTTTTCCCCCTAAATGTAGTCCATCAGCCAAACTGTTCGGCGTCAAGACATTCGCTCGTGAAGAAACGGTGTGACTAATGACGCTAACGAGTAAAGGAAGTGTACAGCTGCCGCGCCGACGTACAGACTTGTGCTGTCTCGTTAAGATGCTCAGGTACAAGTGGCATTACTGAAGCAGACTCTTGAAGCAGGTATGTCATGGATTTAGACACGGAGGCCATACGCTTTCCTTACTAGCTGCAGCAGTTTCATAGCTCAGTATAAAACTAACAAAAAGAAAAAAACAACAACAAAAAAAAGGCTCCGGAGTGGAAATGAAACCAACATGGCTGCTCACTGCATTGACAGTAAACAAAGTAGCACTTGTTAAACCTAACTTGTTACTACACAGTTTTGAGGAGGTGAATATACTTCACTCATCACAAGCAGCTAACAAAAGGAGGAGCCCCCCCCCCCCCCCCCCCCCCCCGTGTTTTCTGATTTCCTGCTTCTGAGGGAAAGACGGCTCTGGGAGTTCAGTGCACACAAGAGCACATCAAGCTCAAATTATCCTCAGTCAGACCTCTTTTCCTGACAAATCCCCGACAGAGCGCGCTTCCTCCCAGTCTAAACGACCGAGCACAACAAAAACACATCATCAGGCAAAGCAGCGAGAGGGAGCAGAGCCGTGACCTCGAGAACAGAGAGAGAGAGAGAGAGAGAGAGAGAGAGAGAGACACACACCCACAGAGACAGACAGAGACACAAAGAGAGAGAGAGAGACACACACACACACACACAGAGACAGAGAGAGGCAGAGCAAGACAGAGGCAGAGAGAGAGAGAAAGAGACAGAGAGACACACAGAGAGACAGAGAGAGAGACAGAGAGATACACAGAGAGACAGAGAGAGACACAGAGAGAGACACAGAGAGAGACACACAGAGAGAGATAGGCAGAGAGAGAGAGAGACAGGGAGACACAGAGAGAGAGAGAGAGAGAGAGAGAGTGAGGCAGAGAGAGAGAGAGACAGGGAGACACAGAGAGAGAGACACACAGAGAGACAGAGAGAGAGAGAGAGAGAGAGTGAGGCAGAGAGAGAGAGAGAGAGAGAGAGACACACAGAGAGACACAGAGAGAGAGAGAGAGAGAGAGTGAGGCAGAGAGAGAGAGAGAGAGAGACAGGGAGACACAGAGAGAGAGACACACAGAGAGACAGAGAGAGAGAGAGAGAGAGTGAGGCAGAGAGAGAGAGAGAGAGAGAGAGACACACAGAGAGACACAGAGAGAGAGAGAGAGAGAGAGGCAGAGAGAGAGAGACACACAGAGAGACACAGAGAGAGAGAGAGAGTGAGGCAGAGAGAGAGAGAGAGAGAGAGAGAGAGACACACAGAGAGACACAGAGAGAGAGAGAGAGAGAGAGGCAGAGAGAGACAGGGAGACACAAAGAGAGAGACACACAGAGAGACACACACAGAGAGAGAGAGAGACAGGGAGAGACAGGGAGACACAAAGAGAGAGACACACAGAGAGACACACAGAGAGAGAGGCAGAGAGAGACAGAGAGAGAGAGAGAGAGACAGAGAGAGACACACAGAGAGAGAGAGAGAGAGGCAGAGAGAGAGCGAGAGAGCGAGAGAGACAGAGAGAGAGAGAGACACAGATCAGTGCCTTTTTCTTACACCAGGATTAAAACAATGCCTTTGTTTACAGGCGCTCTAATGAAGCCACTCCTCTCTCCTTCACACACGCGCACACACACACACACACACACACACACACACACACACACACACACACACACACTCCTCACAGCTGGAGATGGGGCATTGTGCAGCAGCCAGTGTCAGCACACAAAGAGGAGAAAGCAGGCGTTCAGCATGCACGCTGGAACAACATGCTACTCGAGTGATGTAAAAGCTTCACGCCGTCGCTGACATCTGACTGAAACCTGACCGGCGTCTCAGTGAGAAGCGTGCGTGTATCACGCTCTATTCGGACCAGATAACATCTCCGTCTGTTCAGGAATGCTGCCGGACAGACGTCTGTAGTAATTATGATCGATCTGCACGGGAGAAGTGATCTCTGCAGAAATCACCGATCACCAGAGCGTCTTCACGCAGTACGCACGGCGTGCTTTCGCGCTCCGTTCGCGCGGGCTTTAGATTTCCTGATTTACGGTCTCACCGCTCGTTTTATAAAAGGGGAAATATATATTACGTCGTCTTCGCCGACTGTGAGTAATAAATAAATGATCCTTCACCACCCCGTGTAAAATGGATCCGGTCCAGACAGGGCTGTGATCTCTGAAGCGGCCACCTTCACACCATCACGTGCGATGACGCACTCTGACACCCTCCGACATCAATCGTGAGTTTACGCCACGGCGCTGCCGAATGCTCGATTCTGATTGGTCAGAAAGGGTTCGCAAGAACTGCACACTCCTGACATCCTTACCAAGTTCCCACTTTCTAATGACCTGATCTATTCCTTTTATAGTGTCTTATCATTTCTATACTAACAACATGTTGTACACGTGGACTCGTGTACGTTAAAAACGTGCGCAGGCGTTGATATATTGAAGACATTTCTTCAGATGTTTATTGCCAGGAGTCTCCCGTTTTAGCGCTTACTAACAGTTTATATATGAATATATGTCTTAACACCGGGCGGTTTCTATAAGGTCGTGGGCGGGACGCTTCGGATTCTGGAGAGCATCTGATTGGACGGAAAACCCGACGAAGAAGCTGAAGTGCGGAGTGATGTCATCGAAACTGTCGATCCGTGTTGGTGGTAGAGAGAGAGTGTGTACGTTGGATGCGTACATCTACATGCGTAAACGCGGATTCCATCACTCTTTTGGAGCGCACCAGCTGACCTTCAGGCGGTTAAGAGACGTATTCATTACTAAAAGCCACGAAACTTCCAGTTTGATTTCACGGATTTCCAAAGAAAAATTAAACACAGAGTCGGGACGTAAGTATCCGCGACGTTAAACGTGATCCGTGGCGTAACTCCGCTACGTGCCGGCTCACGTCGTACCACCCTATCGTCGATTATTTCCCTGTAACAGCGTGCCACGGCACGTTCCGTTCCTCACGCTACGACTGAGCCCGAGCGGCATTCCTGACAACAGTGTAAACAACGCTATGAACAAACCAGAGAGACCGCGAGAGCAGTTTCTCAACACTAACCCCCCCCCGTGTACGAGGTGTAGGCCAAGCCTGTCACTCTTATCTCTCAGTAAAGCGCCAGCGCAAACTTTACTAAGCATGCGGGACTGGAACCCAGACAAGAGAGAGCCATTAAGGAAGTGGGTGTGTTTGACAGGGGCTCAGCGAAAGAACTGGAAAAGGCGCATTCTCGCTCTCAGCGGATCGTCGGACTGATGACAGATCAGGACTTCACACCCAAGACGATTTACACAAAACCAGAGGTCATTCAACTCCGCTGCGCTTTCTAGACTCTGGGACGGTAGACGGGTTCTGCTCCGACTGGCGGAGTTATCGTTCTTCACTTGAATAAAGATGGCCGCATTATACAGTGATTAGTCTAATGTAAGTGATTTAATGATTGGGCGTGCTCCTCGTTTACATCAAGTGCATTTCAGAGAGATTCCCAATGTAGTAACCTGCTGTAAACAAACAAAAAAAAAAACCCCGGGTATATCACTACACGTAAACAATGGGATGGATATACATTCTAATACCACAGTGCGGTTGGATTCTCGAATCTGATTGGTCGATACGTGTGCATTATTTATGTATAAACGACACGCTTCAGACGGCCGTTCTGGCTGTCACGTGAATGGTCTAAACTCATGCGCTTGTTTTAATATGTTATCGTTTCTATAGTGACGGCTCATACGCAACGTAAACTGAGACTAATATAAACGACATTGTTTTGTTTTTTTAACGTGTTGTTTAACAATGTAAAATGTTTAATGGGTGCGGTGACGTATTTTGTTGTCGTCGTCGTCGTCGTTAGGAGACATTTATTTAGGGTGGCGCAGTGGTGAGCATGTTCGCCTCGCACCTCCGGGGTTGGGGGGGTTTGAATCCCGCCTCCGCCCTGTGTGTGTGTTCTCCCCGTGCTTCGGGGGTTTCCTCCGGGTACTTCGGTCTCCTCCGCCAGTCCAAAGACATGCGCTGTAGGCTGACTGCCATTTCAAATTTGTCTGTAGTGCGCGAGCGTGCCCTGCGATGGGTTGGCACTCCGTCCAGGGTGTCTCCCGCCCTGTGCCCCGAGTTCCCTGGGAGAGGCTCCAGGCTCCCCGTGACCCTGTGTAGGATAAGCTGCATGAAAAAAGGATGGACGGACATTTATTTAACGTTTATGGAAGGGGTCTCGAGGGTCAGTGCTTTGTAAAGTCTGCAAAGTCTTCAGGATTATAGAAGAGTTGATACTTTCTGGTTCCACTGTAATAAGACGAGCTGTGTTTGTGTTTGTTTTGTTTTTTTTTAGCCAAAGACCGAGAAACGTAAGTTACGGCTATAACGTAAGCGAGGACCGGGACGAACTCGTTCCACGCCGTTAGAAATCGTTGAAATGTGTCATGTGTTCTTCGTGAATATGAATGAAACGATGTAACTGTTAGCGAATCACTTTGGTGCGACTGCAATAACCCGCTCCAGAACTGTAGTTCTATGAAAATAACGCCGTTTTTTTTTCTGCTCCGTGCCATGCTGCGTCACGTCACCCTGGGACTCGCCGCGTGGTCTGTCCTTCGTTATTCCGCACTCGTTCCAGCCGGCAGAATTTTGCACGTCTCCTGCGTGGAAATAATCGTGCGGGTCTACAGATTTCCGTCGGACGACCCGGGCAACGCGTAAATGATAACACAGATAGACAGAAAGGAAAAGCGTTGTCCTCCTAGCCAGGGAAACCTGTAGCCAGGATACACGGATCACGCAACCTGAGAACGGAAGCCAGAAATCGCCGATCTTGATCTCTGTACTAGGTTCGGTGTTTATGGAGCGCCGAGGCCCATCAGATCGCAGAGAATGTGCAGGGAAAATAGAGTGGGGGAAGAAAAACAAGGCTGCGAGCGGGGTGGTATTTACGACTCCGGATTGCGACCTGTGATCAGGTGTGAGTGGGAGGTGAACAGGAAGAGCGAGGGCGAGACTTGTTAAATAAGGAATAAATCAAGGACAGGGTGCTGTGAGGTGGTGTGATTATTTCCCGACGGCACCTCGGGAAGTGCTTTATTCCTCTTACGCTACGGCTATTTGTCACGGTACAAAGGGACCGAAATGTTCCGCTGGAAAACGTGCCGGGACTGGAGACTCTTTCCAGCAATGGTAAATACAAACGTTACGTCTCTTTACAGAAAGCTTCACCGTATCAACCGTTATATCTCTTCTGCTTATTATTAGTCTCAAGATTACGTGCGGCGTCCGCCATACACGAGCTGTTACTATAGAAACGATGACATGGTGCATTAATATCATTCAGATTCGAGCTGGAAATACTTTCAGAGCTGCTGTTCCAGAAAATTAATCACCACCTGCATGTACTGACCAGTCAGATTTGACAATTCATCATCACTGTGATGTAAAGAACAAATATTCATGTGTGTGTGTGTGTGTGTGTGTGTATGTGTGTGTATATATATATATATATATATATATGTGAGAGAGGGAGTGAGTGTGAAAGAGTGAGAGAGAGAGAGAGCGTGGGAGGAGAGTGTGAGAGTGAAGGGGTGTGAGTGAGAGTGAGGGAGTGTGAGTGAGAGTGAGAGAATGTGAGAGTGTGAGAGAGTGAGTGAGAGTGAAAGAGTGTGTGAGAGTGTGAGAGAGAGTGAGTGAGAGTGTGAGTGAGAGTGTGAGAGAGAGAGTATGAGAGAGAGAGTGACAGAGTGGGAGAGAGAGCGTGAGAGGAGAGTGTGAGAGAGTGAGAGAGAGTATGTGAGAGAGAGTGAGAGTGAGGGAGTGAGAGTGTGAGAGAGAGAGTGAGAGAATGTGAGAGAGAGTGAGAGAGAGAGAAAGAGTGAGTGAGAGAGTGTGAGAGAGTGAGTGAGAGTGTGTGAGAGAGACTGAGTGAGAGTGAGGGAGTGTGAGTGAGAGAGTGTGAGTGAGAGTGTGTGAGAGAGACTGAGTAAGAGTGAGGGAGTGTGAGTGAGAGTGTGAGAGAGTGTGAGTGAGAGAGTGTGAGAGAGTGAGTGAGAGAGTGTGAGAGAGTGAGTGAGAGAGAGAGTGAGAGAATGTGAGAGAGAGTGAGAGAGAGAGAAAGAGTGAGTGAGAGAGTGTGAGAGAGTGAGTGAGAGTGTGTGAGAGAGTGAGTGAGAGAGAGAGTGAGAGAATGTGAGAGAGAGTGAGAGAGAGAAAGAGTGAGTGAGAGAATGTGAGAGAGAGTGAGAGAGAGAGAAAGAGTGAGTGAGAGAGTATGAGAGAGTGAGTGAGAGAGAGTGAGTGAGTGAGTGTGAGAGAGTGAGTGAGAGAGTGTGAGAGAGACTGAGTGAGAGTGAGGGAGTGTGAGTGAGAGTGTGAGAGAGTGAGTGAGGGAGTGTGAGTGAGAGTGTGAGAGAGTGAGTGAGAGAGTGTGAGTGAGAGTGTGTGAGAGAGACTGAGTGAGAGTGAGGGAGTGTGAGTGAGAGTGAGTGAGAGAGACTGAGTGAGAGTGAGGGAGTGTGAGTGAGAGTGAGTGAGAGAGACTGAGTGAGAGTGAGGGAGTGTGAGTGAGAGTGAGTGAGAGTGTGTGAGAGAGACTGAGTGAGAGTGAGGGAGTGTGAGTGAGAGTGAGTGAGAGAGACTGAGTGAGAGTGAGGGAGTGTGAGTGAGAGTGAGTGAGAGAGACTGAGTGAGAGTGAGGGAGTGTGAGTGAGAGTGAGTGAGAGTGTGTGAGAGAGACTGAGTGAGAGTGAGGGAGTGTGAGTGAGAGTGAGTGAGAGAGACTGAGTGTGAGTGAGGGAGTGTGAGTGAGAGTGAGTGAGAGTGTGAGTGAGAGAGTGTGAGAGAGTGAGTGAGAGTGTGAGTGAGAGAGTGTGAGAGAGTGAGTGAGAGAGTGTGAGTGAGAGAGTGTGAGAGAGTGAGTGAGAGAGTGTGAGAGAGTGAGTGAGAGAGTGTGAGTGAGAGTGTGTGAGAGAGACTGAGTGAGAGTGAGGGAGTGTGAGTGAGAGTGAGTGAGAGAGACTGAGTGAGAGTGAGGGAGTGTGAGTGAGAGTGAGTGAGAGTGTGAGTGAGAGAGTGTGAGAGAGTGAGTGAGAGAGTGTGAGTGAGAGAGTGTGAGAGAGTGAGTGAGAGAGTGTGAGAGAGTGAGTGAGAGAGTGTGAGAGAGTGAGTGTGAGAGAGTGAGTGAGAGAGTGTGAGAGAGTGAGTGTGAGAGTGAGTGAGAGAGTGTGAGAGAGTGAGTGAGAGAGTGTGAGAGTGAGAATGTTTCTTTTCCCCTCTGTGCTAATGTGACTCGCGTTAGCACGCGTGAGAAGCCTGGAGCAGCGCTCGTGCTCTCAGCTCCAGCCAGACGGCCAGGGGATTTCCACGCGGCCCAATGAAGCTCTCTGTACGCGGACGAGGCGGCCGCTGAGTAACCCTCACTTCACCATCTTACACTTTACACGCGCGTGTTGGGGAAATCTCACTAAGTCCACACAATGCCTGCATTCCTTGCACGCATTATAATAGAATACACCTGCTGCCTCGCCCTACACTTCCGCTTGCCCAAGTGTAATACCATCTACTGGGTATGACTGGAGCTGCACCGCTGAAAGACTTCCTTCACCCAGGATGCACTGTGAATAAAAATGCAGGGAAAAAACGAGAGAGAGACAACATATCCGTAAGCTACTAAATCAAAGGAGCTCCGGAAAATGAGTACGCATGATAAACAGTCGGGATTTTCATCTGGAACGTCGGCACGTTGTTATATAATCGATATTAAAGCAATGGCTCCGAGAAGCTTCACGTCTACTCATTTTTAACCCCAACCTTGACCTTAGTGTTATACGGTTCCAGGGGTCGATGCAAAAAACATTACTGTTTATAACTGAAAAAGAAATCGCTTATTATTGGAAAAGGACCAGTAACTGGTGTGTAAACAAAGCTTCATGTTTTTAGCCTGAAGTATAAATACACTTGAGGTCAGAAGTTGATATAAAAAAAAAATAATAATTAGATCATAAAAAATAACCATTTAGTTTTTTATTTAGTCCTGCCCTGAATAAATAGTTTCACATAACAGATGTGTACATATAGTCCACGAGACAGAATTTACACAAGTGAACCCGTTCAAAAGTTTACACACCCTCCATTCGTAACACTGTGTGCCGTTACCTGGGTGATCGTTCTTCATGGGTTCCTTGTTTGTCCCGAGCAGTTTAACTGCTTAGCGCCGTTTGCTTTTCCAGCATCTCCTGCATATCTGTCCCCTTTCGAACAGCGACTAGATGTTCAGATCCTTCTTTTCACACCGAGGACGACCGAGCGACTCGTACACGACTATTACATGAGGCGCAAAAATGTTCACTGATACTCAAAAGGCAACACGACACATTAAGAGCCGGGGGGGGGGGGGGGGGGGGGGGGGGTAAACTTTTGAACAGTGTAAATGACTATTTTGTAATAGTCTTATCTATTTAGTCTGTCTGGAAAACATGTAAATATCTTACGTAGCTTCTGAAGGACAGTACTTCATGGAAAAAAAAAAAAAAAGATGAATAAGAAGTTATTCTATCACAATATTGATGTTATATTACGTCGTATTACTCCGGGCTAGTAGGAAAAAGCTGTTTTGGGGGCGTCGGCGTATAGAAAGTTCTGCTTGCACACCTCTAAGGCTACATTTACGGCTCAACGAAAGCTACTTTAACACATTTTATCGTAAAATAGAAATGTCTTTAACACACAGATTATTTAAAACCGTCTCGGTTACTGTAGAATGTTAAACAAATCCCATCTAGCTAAATAACATCAGCGATTTCCAAAGTATGCGACGTTAGCGACGACGTTAGCGACGACGTTAGCGCGCGGCTGAAAAGACCCGATGTGCCAGAATATCTCGATCAGCGAGTAGACCGGGACCGGTCTGCACTTTTTTCAAACACCGAGAGTGAAATGCTTTCCTCCTCATCTCCTTTCATCCTGATGCTTCAAGTCGTTCTCCAGAACATAGATAATGAGGGGGCGGACCTGTGTTCCCAGGGTCCTAAGTTCCCCCGAGTGATGTAAGCTGGAGTTAGGCTTCAGTACTACGTGAGAGCTGGGACACGCTCGTGCCGTACTTAACATTTTGTTCCTTTCATGAGCGCTGACTGTGTTTTATAGGCTGCAGTACGGCACTTCTTCAGTTTAGTGTATACATTTCACTACTGTTCATGCGCGGACTCGAACCGTACGGATGTATGGATATAGACTCGGCTAGTTTTCGAGAAGCACGCACGAGGGTGCAACCTAGTTCGTGAATTTCATTGTGGATGAAGGATGGATTTTAATCTAACGTGTGTTGTTATTCATTTAAACGGGTCTTTGGTGTTTAAGCTCGTTATGATAACGGGACGCTGGGAAAACGAGTCCGGACGACATAAGACCTTTGGAAAAGTTGACTTAAGGTGCGTTAACGGAATATCGAACTGGGGAGCGTAGGGACGACCTCGGTAATGATTAGCCGGAGCTAAGGATGATGACCGGGTAGAACCCGATTCGACCTCGTATAGCTTATAATACCGACTGTACCTCACAGACCGAACCTTTGTTTACGTCACAAAATATAATCAATCTGCCAGGTCGTGCTTGATCGAGTTTTCTTCTTCAGATTTGCTTCAGGTTTTAATGCTAATCTGACCGCACCGTGAACCTTTGTGCTAAAGCGGGCGCATCAACAACAACAACAACAACAACAACAGACACACAAAAAAAATATCTCAACGTTTCACGCAGAATTGCGATTTCTACGTACGAGCGCCGGTAAGCAACGTGAAAACAAGCTCGCGCTAACGGCTCTGAACGGCAGCTCGTGCGTGATTAGCGTTTCTGTGAGTCGGAGTTCCTACGACGTTCCTGAAACGTCTCGTCGGGTCTACGTGCGCATTTCATTAACGCCACTGACATGTATGTGCGCTGCTGCTGGGAGGAATTATGTGAAGTGAAGGCAGCTGTGTGCTCGTCTAATATCAGCGCTTCAAGAAAGGCCCGTTAAAACTACGGTCCAATTTATCACTGGTGTTACACCAGGCTCAGCAGTCTGGAGTTTTAATGGGAGGTAAACGCAGCATGTGTGTGTGTGTGTGTGTGTGTGTGTGGTCATAAAGGAGAGCGAGTGACAAGGACCAGCACCTGCACAGCAGAGATAAGTCTGTTTGCACTGAGTCTCAGCCAACACAGCCGACTTGGCGATTCAGTGTACCAGCATGTGTGTGTGTGTGTCTGTGTTTGGAAAAGGCGCTACCTCGCACTCGACAAAACAGGATGAATTGAAAACCCAATTAGCGATGACCGCGGTGACGCTGAGAAGGTATCGGCTCAAAAATCACCGGTGTGCGGGAATCGGAGGAATCCCATCAGCGTGGACGAGTGACCCTGCTCGCTACTGCTAATGGATTTCTCAGCGTCCCGGATCCCGTCGCTCGCATTACTGACGCTAATTGCGGGCGACGAGGGCCAGGGATTGGTTGCCAGCATTTTTCCGATTCCTCCCGGCATAGCGCTGAGGATAAATAAGCGACATGCGTGACATGAGAGAACGTCAGAGACAGCTGAGATGAGGTCGTGAAACGAATGTCGTACTCACGTGACCCGAGAGGGGGGGGGAAATGCACGGGGGCATTGTCATGCTGGAACATGTTTGGGCCTCTTAGTTCCAGTTCCAGTGAAGGAAGGAAAATCGGGGTTAGTGGTGGCTTGGCTCTGGGTTACTGATCGGAAGGTCGGGGGTTCAAGCCCCGGCGCTGCAAAGCTGCCACTGTTGGGCCCTTGAGCAAGGCCCTTAACCCTCTCTGCTCCAGGGGGCGCCGTATCACGGCTGCCCCTGCGCTCTGACCCCAACTTCCTAACATGCTGGGGTATGTGCAGAAAAGAATTTCACTGTGCTGTAATGTATACGTGACCAATAAAGACTCATTATCCTTATACAAAGACATTCTATACAACTGTGTGCAAAAAAGGCTCGCATATGGGTAAATGATGATGGTCAGGTGTCCACATACTTTTGGCCATACAGTGTATTTTTAAACAATGAAGTCGTTCCTGAGGGAGGGAAACGATTGGTACAAAATAATTGCCCAATCAGAGCCTTTTGCACGTCGAGCAACAAAGTGACACCTAAAAATATAGACGATATTTCGAATTAAGTGCACCATGGTGACATTATCACAATATCACAATATTTTTATTATAATTACGTTAAATTACTCCATGCTTGTAGGGTCACTATTACTAGGGACACTACTACTAGGGTCACTGCTTCTAGAGTCACTACTACTAGGGTCACTACTACCAGGGACTCTACTACCAGGGACACTAATACCAGGGACACTACTACCAGGGACACTATTACTAGGGTCACTACTACTAGGGACACTACTACTAGGGTCACTACTACTAGGGACACTATTACTAGGGACACTACTACTAGGGTCACTTCTACTAGAGTCACTACTACTAGGGTCACTACTACCAGGGACTCTACTACTAGGGACACTAATACCAGGGACACTACTACCAGGGACACTATTACTAGGGACACTACTACCAGGGACACTATTACTAGGGTCACTACTACTAGGGACACTATTACTAGGGACACTACTACTAGGGTCACTACTACCAGGGACACTGCTACCAGGGACACTACTACCAGGGACACTACTACCAGGGACACTACTACTAGGGTCACTGCTACCAGGGACACTGCTACCAGGGACACTGCTACCAGGGACACTACTACCAGGGACACTGCTACCAGGGACACTACTACTAGGGTCACTACTACTAGGGACACTACTACTAGGGACACTATTACCAGGGACACTACTACTAGGGTCACTACTACTAGGGTCACTATTACTAGGGACACTACTACCAGGGTCACTACTACCAGGGTCACTACTACTAGGGACACTACTACTAGGGTCACTACTACTATGGTCACTATTACTAGGGTCACTACTACTAGGGTCACTACTACTAGGGACACTACTACCAGGGACACTATTACCAGGGACACTATTACTAGGGACACTACTACTAGGGACACTACTACCAGGGACACTATTACCAGGGACACTATTACTAGGGACACTACTACTAGGGACACTACTACTAGGGTCACTACTACTAGGGACACTACTACCAGGGTCACTACTACCAGGGTCACTACTACCAGGGACACTATTACTAGGGACACTACTACTAGGGACACTACTACTAGGGTCACTACTACTAGGGTCACTACTACTAGGGACACTACTACCAGGGTCACTACTACCAGGGACACTATTACTAGGGACACTACTACTAGGGACACTATTACTAGGGACACTACTTCCAGGGACACTACTACTAGGGTCACTACTACCGGGGTCACTACTACCAGGGTCACTACTACCAGGGTCACTATTACTAGGGACACTACTACTAGGGTAACTACTACTAGGGACACTATTACTAGGGTCACTACACCTAGGGACACTACACCTAGGGACACTACACCTAGGGACACTACACCTAGGGACACTACACCTAGGGACACTACTACTAGGGACACGAGAAATTAAGATAGATTAAACGTCAGCATGAAAGGACTGTCTTCTGGTCATTTCCTCAGCAGCGCGACTTGCTTACGTGCTCGAAAACGCAGCACAGGCTGAAATCAGCGTCCGGCCGTTCCGGCTGCGCCTGGATTAGACGAACGAGCCAAGCATCCAGGACTTGCATGCGGCGAGCTGCCAAGGATGGAAGACTAAATTATGATTACGTTTCATCTTGACGACGAGCAGACAGAATACGCCGTTTTAGCGACCGGTCTAAAAATAGGCCGTGAAGAAGGAAACGGTGCGGATTTCCTCGTGGGAACCTTAACTAACCAGGACAGAGATGCGGTGCATGCAAACGAAGTCTGGTTCCTACCTTGATAAAGAACGACATTAGTACTGACAGAGAGAACGGAGGAAGAAGGAGACAGACAGAGAGACAGCGCAGAGAGATAGAAAGAAATTCTCACGGATCCAATTAAATACTTTTTCGTTCAACCTCCAGAGCCTCGTCATTCCCAAAAGGCAGTGGTGATGAGACAGCTGCTGCTGCCGGTGCCATTAAAGCGGGACAGCAGGAGACATAAAAGAGAGCCGCCGCTGATTTTTGTCTCAAGCGTGCTGGCGTTTTACAAATAACAATGCACGTAATTAAAAGGCACTACCTTCGCTCACATAATGCCTATTGTGCTGCCTTTTATTCAGCCAGACGATTTTGTGTTTGAGGAGAACGCGTGCCGATTTTCCCGCCACCCGAGCCTGGTTACTATGCTGGATGTGCGGTATCTAGGCAGGCGTGCAGGCGTCTGAACGGCACGTGCGGCATACCAATGACGAGCTCGTCGCCCCAGAGGAGGGAGCAGCCGGCCTGGCCTCTCGATCACAATGCGAGAGCGAGAAAAGTAGGAGAGAAAATCACACCGGGAAGGAAAGAGGGGGGGGGGACGACATCTCTATTCAGAATAAGGTGCATGTAAATAGGGGCATTAGAGAGCGAAGAGAAATGCACGTATTTTATTTACAGGACGTGTGAGGGGAAAACCCACAGAGTTCTCCTCTGCGGTGCCTTCTTCAGGAGTGTATGAGATCTACACTGCAATGCAGGTACTTTTAGGAGTTTACTCCAAATGTCATCACTACTACTACTTCTACAGCGCTGGCTGAAAGAGATTTAGGCATAACGATCATGTGATCATCGACACGCATCGACGTTTTCTTTTGTAAACGATGAACCGGACGTTTTTTTTTCAATGCATAGTTTTCTTTTTCTTCTTTATCTGGACTATTCCTATCATCAAAACTGCCGTCACGTCGTCTCTGTGAACACAAACGCCATTTCCCGGAAACCTCCCCCGAATGACACGCTGCGAAACTCATCACCTGACCTCCTTCGACTTTTAACGCCGCGTACGACTGAAGAGCGCAGACTCCGAATTTCTGACTTCCGACTTGGGGAAAAAAGACACACGAAATGCGGAATTCCTACTCGGAAACTCGTCTCGTCGACCCTGAATTCGGCGAGGTCCGCTCGCTCTCTGCTTTCGCATGAGCTACGCTGTATATACAAGCATTCGCTTTACACGCGGACGTGTTCGCTCGGCAAATCTGTGGCACCGACTACACAGTTCACTGTTGGAGGAGGAAAATATAATACGTCGCTGTTGCTCGTCCGCGGTTCTTCCCGCTCCGTAGCTTGAACGATGGCGTAATTCCGAGCACGCGGAATAATCACACACGCCTCTGCTCTTCATCACTGGTTCGCTACAAACACACAACGCAAACCTCAGTTCAGTGTGAAGTATCGCTCTTAGCTAAACACCAGTGACGGCAACAAGCCTTTACTATTGCGTAGCGCTGGTACGTTTTAAAATTTTCACTGTATGATATCGTAGGGTCGGCGGTTCGATTCCCGGCCCACGTGACTCCACGTGCCGAAGTGTCCTCGGGCAAGACGCTGAACCCCGAGCTGCTCCCGATGCTAAGTTAGTGTGTGTGAATGGGTGATTGAGAACCACTGTAAAGCGCTTTGTAGAACCTAATACGTATAAAACATAGCCTAATATGTATAAAACAAAAAAAGAAACAAAAGAGATTAGATCACGTAATTTCCCGGACACGACTTTTTCTCTTATACTGTCGGTATTTATCACACTGTCGTTATAAGCGGCGAGCTGAGCCAAGAAACTAATCCGACCGGCTTGGCAGTGTGCAGCGCCTCATGGCCACAAATAGATACGTGGTTTATTTAGTTCCGAGTGTTTGATTGCCGAGGTCGCCCGGTCAACTTTACAAAGTACGATATAAAAGAAAAATATTGTAATAAATTACTTCATTGCAAAAATAAACAGTACCATGAAAACATTTTGTTTAATGAAATATATATTATATATACACTGTAGCTGCAATAACTATAAAATCAATAAAATCGATAATAATCCATTATGAAAATCGTTCTCAACGAATCTCGTTATGGATCAGCTGGTCTGCGCACGGCACGGGATACGTCCACTCGCCACGTTATTTCTGTGCCCCAAATGACGTACTATACACTTACACTATGCGCTATGTACTCCACTGTCTAGTGTGCGAATTTTAGAAAGGTACTATCGTCTCAAAGGGGACACTAGAGATTTTTTCTACTAACAGGAAGTATAAGCCGTTGCCTAGTCGACGGCGCGTGACGTCATACGCACGTAATGTTACGCCGCGAGCTTTAGCAGATACCCAGAGTCACCGATAGCGACTGTCTTCAGTTTACTGTTTATGTACTTTTAGTTATATATTTAGTTGATATTATATAGAAGTATTTATGCATTATTTTTTATGGACGCACAAAAAGCACAGAATTCAATATTCATAGAATACAGTCCTAAATGAATAATATATATTCTGGTGTGTGTGTGTGTGTGTGTGTGTGTGTGTGTGTGTGTGTGTGTGTGTATTGGGTTCTCTTCAATCTTATATAATTGGACAAACGGTTGTGTTACGTTTTAGTCAGAAGTTTATATTTGTAACACTCAGTTTGTGGATTTTATTTTAAATAAATTTAAAAAAGTATACCGAAAGCAACCCCCCCCCCCCCCCCAATTAAGCGATTAATCGGAAAAACAATCGGTCAACTAATCGACTATGAAGATAATCGTTAGCTGCAGCCCTATTATATACATAGTACTATATATTAGCTATGAGTCGATATTAAAGTAAATAAGCGACATACATCCAAACTGAACCGAAAGGTAACACTCGGAAGAACAAATAAAAATAGAGACGTCCAAAATGAATCAAAAAAGCACTTCAAATAACACGAGACAATTTGTCCGCGCTGCTCTCGTACTGTACAGCGACAGCGGACCCTTGTGTCGGTGTGCAATCGGTTATCTGTGTGGATTCATCAGCGAAACCGTTCAGGCGGTCCAGCTCCTGTGTATGAAATGGTTATGAACGTGCTAGGAGTGGCAGCGGAGGTGGCAATGTAACGTAGCAGTAGCGGATTACGCAACCAAAGGGCTTTCAGCGCAGTCCGGATCCCCAGTGCGGCTAAACAGAGGTCGTTGTGGTGTGATTTAGAGCGGGTCCTAGCCATTCTACACAAAACTGGATCAGGACTGCATAGTCTCTAGTGCTCATATTTAAGATGCATTATTAATCAAAAGTTAAAACTTTTTAAAACACTTAGCCTCTGCTCTATTGGCAGTTTAATGACGTGCAAATCATAAAGGCGTGCGGTCCTCGAGATAAGCGTTTCATTACAGGAATCCATGTGATGTCATTAATGCCAGCCCGGCTCAGCTGACTTGGCCGTTTTTTTGTTGTTGTTGCTGTTATTTTTTGGTTTTTTTTACCTGAGCTGCCTCCCCGACCGCCACAACTGAGAAACGAGTGCCACGGCGGACTCGCGCTTTCCTCGGACACGACTGAAATAAAAAGAGTCCTCGGGAAAGTGTTTTGGGAAGAGTAATGAAATGTCTGGAGAGGACACAATGCTGAAATAATGTTAAGCGATGGCTTCGCGGAGCAGCTATTTCCCATCGAGGTCACACTTGTCAGCCCATTTCAGAGACATACACACACACACACACAGAGAGAGAGAGAGAGAGAGAGAGAGAGAGATGTGTAATGCCCTGGGGCTCATGCAGCGTCTCCAAAAATAACCCCTGCTTCTGAAGCTTTCCACTCAAGCAAGAGTACAAAAAGCAACTTATATTACACACGCGTTTCCTTACAAATGTTTGGCCTACATTTTCCAGTGAGCTGCAAAAACATGCTATGCAAAAACAAACGAATGGATATACACTCTCTGGCCACTTTAATAGGAATACCTGAAAAGAACCTGCTGATCTCCTGGGATTCTCACGCACGACGTGGTGCGGGAAACAAACGACATCCGGTCAGAGTTATGCCGCAGGAGAAAGGTCATAGGAAATGCCCAGACTGGTTCGGACTGGTTCAGAACGCACATCGTATCCGTAAGGACTATCCGGTGTGACCCAGGTGAGGACGGGTTCCCTTCTGAGTCGGGTTCCTCTCAAGGTGTCATCTTAGGGAGTTTTCCCCTCACCACCGGCTCGCTCAATAGGGATACGTTCACGCGCTTAAAATCTGTATCCTGTGTTTATATATTTCTGTGAAGCTGCTTTGAGACAACGTCCACTGTGAAAAGAGCTATACCAATAGAACTGAATTGAAGGACAGGGCTACAATAACGACAGAAAACCATCAGGTTCCACTCCTGTCGGTCAGGAGCAAGAAATTGCAAAGAGACCACAATTATATATATATATATATATATATATATATATATATATATATATATATATATTTTTTTTTTTTTTTTTTAAAGACCACCGAATGATCTTCCAAACTGTCGGTTAGTGCATATGGACAATCTGAAATCCTCTCCTCTTCTCCCCTCCTGCTCCTTTGTGTTGCTTCAGGCTGCCAAAGTCTTACATCTTAACCTCAAATTCATCTCGTTAGCAAAGCCCAAGCTTCAAAACAGTCCATGCTTTACTTCCTCCCGGGGATCCAAACGAATTACTACAGGCAGCTGATAAGAGTGAAACGTAAACCAAATGTAAAGCCACACGAGGCTCGGCTCGGCACGTCGGTTACACTCGTACGCGCTCGCCTGGTGATGCCGCTTCCTGAAACTCGCTGCTGGAGATAAAGCGAAAAAAACAACACGATTAGAAGCATTACAGGAATATTTACAAGAGGAGAGAAAGAGAAGGATCCGGGCCATTCGGAAATGTGTTTATTCGGCATGTGGAAACGCAGGAAACGGCACGACCTCTGTGTGGAATTCTGCTAGCGCAGCACGTCCGAATGCATGACCGCGCCGTCCTGGTGTGAAGTGCAGAGGCGTGCGGACAGACAGGCTAACGCGACACGCTGGCGACGCTCAGCTGGACTGGCCTGCATTATACGTAGGGTCTTTCCGTACGCTTCTTGCGTGTGCGCGCACACACGGGAACTTTACGTTATTTTAAAGGCTATGGGATTTAAAGATGTTTAAAATATTTCACATTTTAATCTTATGCGAAATGCCACATCGTCGATACAACAAGGTACGGTAGCGCTGTCTCATTCATGCTGTGCTTGTGCAGTTCAATATGAGGAGACACAAACAGCTCGATATGAGTACACACACACACACACACACACTCACAGAGTAAGTCAGCAAGGCAACTGGCTTCTTATACCATACTATTACCGTTTCACGTTGTTACATTCAGTAAATCTGATATGAACCCGAGTAAGACGATACCCTGATTAAGAAACTAGCATGTAAACAGCGGTTTTTAATGACCTTAATCCGAATAAAGTCAGAATTTTGGGACAGGACACATGCACACGGCAGTGACAGCAAACAAGAGAGCACGGCTGCGTCCCAAACCGCGTACTTACCTCCTACAGTATATAGTAGGAGAAATCCATGCATCTCGGCTACTATACGGTAGGTAAGTACGCGGTTTGGGACGCAGCCCACGGCTTCAAGCGGTCGTCTATTAGCACGTACGGCATGACGAATAATTAACCGCACTTGAAGCTTCCATCAAATTAAAAATAAAAACACTCAAAACGGTATACGGTCCCATAACGAAGACCAACTGTATGTCGATACGTGGAATTCTGGAGGGAGTCGGACGGCGTGGCGCGGGGACGTAATGACGTGAGCCGTTAATCGATCTATGTTCTATAACATGTAAAACGTGAACATGAAAGGAGTATTCGAAAAGCCACTCGTGTAAACACCTTCATCACAATATTGTCTTATTCAGAATAAGGTCCATGATTAGATTGCCGCTGTCCATGTAAACGTAGTCAGTGTGTCAGTGTGTCAGTGTGTCAGTGTGTCACATGCCAACCTCAGCAATAAAACGCAGATTAAAATGAGTTTCTGTCTACTACCAGTCCCATCTATTTTATTCATGTTCCTGACTCCAGTGCTTCTCGTGCCTGTTGTGTTCCGACTGTGACTCTCTCAAAAATGCCACAACCTCGTCCCTCTGGACCCGTCCTAAATCTCACTGAAGTAACCTCTGCTTTTCCGCACGTGGCCTGCACTGGAAACCCTTGAACCGTGTGATCCCGTACGTGTTATGAACATGCTACGTCGCTAGCTCAGTCCCGGCAGAGGAACGTGGCGCCGCTCACGTAACTCCGCTCACAGCCACTCCCAGACAGAACTGACATCTTTTTTCCGTTCCGGAAAACACGGCCAGGTCCATAAGTATGTGGACAGCGGCGCGCTGTTTGTGATTCCGCTTCTGTACGCCGCCACGACGGATTCGGGGTGTAGACTTTCAGCTTTAATTCGGGGGACTTGACAAAAAGATCGCGCGCGTTCGGAATTACAGACCATTTTCACTCTCCGTTTTTCACAGGCTCAAAAGTAACTGGACGGTTGACGGATAGGCGGGTTCACGGCCAGGTTGTGGCCCGTCTCCTGGTTATTTCGTGACGGATGAAGGAGATAAAAGTTCTGGAGGGGATTCCAAGTGCCGAGTTTGCATTTGGTAGCTGTTTCATGGGAACTCTCTATATCTTTCTAAGAAATAAAGACAATGAGAGAATTTTTTTTTTGGTTTATGTCTTGTTAGTCATGTACAGACTATAGTGACGCTGTGAAACGGATATTTTTAGTCTAGGGATCATAGAGTGGGAAATATCAAGCTAACGTTACAGACGTTATCTTTATACGGGTTTGTGTGACGTCTGAGAGGGTCGGGACTAGCGGTGGACGCTGCGGCGGAGCAGGACGGAGACTGTAAGTGGGCAGGGCTGGAAATACTGTATTTTGCTAAAGGGAAATGACTGGTGTTATCTCGGCAAGACTCTGTGCTGTGATCACCCTCATTTACTAATCACGATTTAGTGCAGCACCAGGAGACACGATTAAGCCCTACAGCACACACACACACACACACACACGCTGATAACGACATTAACTCGAGCGAGAGCTTGCTAATGGACCGATCATTTAATGGACAGATCTTCCATGAGAATATTTTTCGCCTATTTGTTTACGCATAATAAATTGTATTTAGGCCTTTTGAGGGAAAAAACAAAACAAAAACGATTTTAATTATCCACAGTGCGAGCTATACTTCATCATATGTGCTTTTCTTTCACGTTAATCGTGACGCTTTTCCGCAGGGCCGATAACACGAGTGTCCGTAACCGCTTCATGTGAGCGTCGGGGTGAGCGGGGATATGGACGAGGCGACGTTCACGCCAAATCGCCACAACATCTGGAAAAACTAGGTTTACTATCCACACACACACACACACACACACACACACACATGCGCGCTGACAGCTTTCCACAAGACGGCCTGGCTGATCCCGACAGGGTGGAGCGGAGAATGCAGAACACAGGGTTGCTTAACCATTGTAGCAGATTTGTTTGCAAATCTGAGAAAAGAAAAATGTTAGGTTGAGGTTAGGGCTAAAAACAGATCCCTCTCTCTCTCTCTCTCTCTCTCTCTCTCTCTCTCTCTCTCTCTTTCAGAGTATGGCTCATCTCAGACTGACCCACATCTTCATGTACACACAACCGACCTAGCATACATGCTGACATAAATGAAGACAGAAGGAACATAAAGGCAGAGCATACCTTTCTCTCTCTCTCCATACAGGTACAGGTTGATTTAGGGTCGTAGCTGACAGGCTATTTATCAAACTGCTTCGAGAGAATTCGAGCGAGAGAGAGAGAGAGAGAGAGAGAGAGAGAGAGAGAGAGAGAGAGAGAGCGAGCACATCATCGCCGTTGCCCGCTAACCTTGACTTTTTGTAGCCGACTGAGAATTTATTGCGGACCTCTCTCTCTGTCTCTCTCGCGCGCTCTCGCTCTCTCCGTCATTGGATCACGCGTGAGAAAAAGCAGAACGACCGTGTGTGTGTGTTTGTGTGTGTTATGATGAGAAATCCCTGACGCCAGACCTATACAGAATCTTCCAGAACATTCAGCCTATGACTGGAGTGAGAACAAAGAGTGTAGCATCTAATCGTCATCATCATCACTTGCAGTTAATAAATGTGCATGAACAAAATACACTGCGACCTCGAGTCTAATTAAACACACCTCATTTTTTTTTAGTGCTAAGTAGGGGGGAAAGAGCCTCGTTTTTACACACACACACACACACACGCACGCACGCACGCACTGTGTGAACAAAGAGGCGCTCTGTTTCTCATAACGCACATGCTTGGCGGAGGACTGTATTAGGTTAGTGTTGCTTTAAGCGCACAGCACATTTTTCAGGCGCCTTCCGCTGTTTGGCTTTCAAGCCAGGGCTGAAGACGGATGATCCTGTTGACAGCAGAGCTTCATTACCCAACAGGCTGGTACAAGTGAAGGGAGTGGCCGCTTTTTTTTCCCGCCGCAATCCACCCCGCCCTGTCCAAAACCTGAACGCCATTAACCCCCTGCCCCCAACGCACACACAAACACACACCTCAGTCTCGCCGTGCCTGTCTTCCGTGCACACGAAAGACCCGCCCCTCGCGAACGCAGACGCCGAGCCGCTTTCCAACGACGACGACACAACAACAACATAAAAATCCCCCCACGTGTCCCATCGTCCTCTGGCGTCTCGACCCGGCAGCGTGCGAACGTGAATTCTTCCCTTAATCCCGTGAAGCCTAAACTCAAAAGTGGCTACGACCGGTTTCGCGTCCTGTCGCGCAGCTCGTGTTATGTACGCCGGACGTAAACCGCTCGGGTCTGCACAAAAGACAAGACGGGTCGCGTTACCACAAGAAGGCGCTCGCTGAGAACCAGTTAGGTTTGGGGAAGGTGCGATTTGAGTGGCGGAGCATTTAAAAATAGCAAACAACTATGATAACCTGATCTATTATATCGCACGTACAGCGTGTAGCATCTTACGTATATTTAAGTTTCGAGTTCTGTCGCTGCCCGTCCGTCCGTCCGTCCGTCCGTCCATTTTCTGTACTGCTTATCCTACACAGGGTCACGGAGGAGCCTGGACCCCATCCCGGGGGACTCGGGGCGCAAGACGGGGGACGTGCCAACTCATCTCGGGGCACAAACGCACACACGTTCACACACTACGGACTATCTGGAAATGAGATTACAGCGCATGTCTTTGGACTGGGAGAGGAACCCGGAGGAAACCGCCGAAGCACGGGGAGCGCACGCAGGCTCTGCGCGCACAGGCCGGAGGCACGATTCGAACCGGCCAAGCCCAGATGTCTGATAATAATCCGCCGTGCCACTCAGAACGTACGACGCTTTCATATCTATGCACAGGCATGTGAATAGATAGCGTTTCTTTCCCGTCCTGTTAGTGCGTGTGTTAACGAACGCGATCATCAATAATAAACGACGACACAGCATCCCGCGCTCCTCTTCTTATTACCTATGGCTCGTCACTCATCCGACAAATGGGATTGAAAAGCCCCCCGCCGCCCCCCCGCCGCCGCTCTGTGAATGGCCAGTGACATCATCACTCCCGTTGCTCAGGCTCGCATTAGCATCGGGTTACAAAGAGACAGTGGAACCAGGTCAGTGTACCCGGAGACTAGGTTACATACGTTCCTCAAAGGGGACGTGTGTATGCGTCTTCAAACCCCGAGAAAAAAAACACCAAGCTCTTCGCCGCATATCCTCCGTGATCACCTCACACGAGCGCACAGAGCGATCCGCGCGTAGCAGCCGGCCTAATCACGACGATCTATTCGTGTTCGGTTCACCGAGCGGCTGAACGATAGCCGGGTTCCCGCTCGCGTGGGTACATCGCGGCACATCGTTTACGTCTAATCCGAAAGAGGCGGAAACGGTTTATCGGAGCGCTTCATGTGCGAATGAAAGGGTCTGACACTGGGATCGCTTCGATGGGACCGAGCGTGCAGGGAGAAGAAACTGCACCATAGCTGCAGGTTAAAACAAAAGCATGGGGACGGTATTAGTAAGCGAGGAAGGACATGGATCGGGGCTTGGTTTCTCAACGGATGGACCCGAGTGCTTGAAAGCTTATCGTACTGTAGCGGCGTCTGGAAAAACGCGTCGGACTCGATGCTGATGGTGTCAAAGCGCCACCAAGAAGTCTAGCCCTTCTCGTTTACTAAACTGCATCCCCATAAAATAGTGTTTCAAACAGGAAAGTAGCTACAGGAGAAAAACTGCATCAGACATTTGACCTTGCCGTGACCTTGGCCCAGTTGGATCGATTCCAAAAGGTTATCAGCTGCTTGCGGCGGTAATTCCTTATCAATCCCACTCGTTACTGATGGATCACGCTCACGGACAGATGGCCGACGGACTCCGACCATCACGGCGTCTGTAGCAGATGCCGGAAGGACGAAAAACCAAACGTTTAAAGACGATCCGACGGAGAAGTATGTGTTTATCCTGCGCGATCTGTTCACAGTCTTCCGTGCTAACGTGAAGCGCCGATACGAAGCGAAGCATGACCGTTCACGTCCCGATGAGATCAAAGTCGATGTTTTGTGAATGAATTTTCAGAACGAATGTGTTAACCTTTATGTTATTTCGAAGCTCGTGCGCTCCAAAACAGTGATAAAATGCACGTGCACAAGATGTACACATTCGAATTTTGGAGCCTTTCATATTTTAGAGTCTCTACCTCCAGCACGGATCCACGGCTTCGATGACGTCGTTCTGCACTGCAGCTCCCCGTCGGATTTCCCGTCCGATCGAATCGCTCTCTAGGATCCGAAGTGCCCCGCCCACAAAACGATAAACAGTCACCTTACCGGAGCTGGCGTCGTCGAGCGGGAGAAATCGTATCGGCGAGCGCGGGTCGTGAACGTGTCTGTGGCTGTTCGGACGCACGTTTTATTCAGTTCTCCAACCGCACGTGGGTTAAGAAGGGAACGGCTCGAATTCGTCCGCTTTTTCCACTGTCGAGTGAGCTAAGCTAAACGTTATCGGCTATTTAAAAAAGGCTTCCGACTTCCTGTCTCGATGGATATGACATCGACACCGAACAACGCTGCGCTTTTTTTTCCCAAGGCGTGTCACTGGGTCGCATTCGTACTCCTGAGCCTAATCATTAACCGTTACGGCTCATCACCGTTCGGTCTTGATATTTGCTCGCCCCAGACTTTATTTTTACGTAGCTGGACATATACGAATCGAAATGGACGATGACGGTGTCTGAGCGCCACCTATAAAAATGTGAGGAGGGGTCGGCGGGTGTCGCGGGTCGAGATCGGGGCACGTAGGTGTTTCTTTGCGTGGATGTAGCATCGTTTCCTCGTGAAGCCATCCTCTCCGAGCTACCTCCGGCGGCCTGCGGTCGATAATTCAAAGTGGCGCGGGAGACGAGGTCACGTTTCAGCGCGGCTGACTGGAGCGCAGACGACCAGGAGCCTAAAAGCGAGACGGTACGGATCGATGATCGTTCCGTCCTAACGCCCGAGTGTCCGGAAATCGGCATCCGGTATTAATGAGAGTCTTGGAAGGAACTGCTTAGGGCTGAGATAACGCTAGATCACGGTGCTCCACTAAAGGAAAAAGGAAACGGGGAAGAAAAAGAAAGAAAGAAAGAAAGAAAGAAAGAAAAAAAAAAGACGGAACACATAACGCATAGGATGATTTCTACTTCAGATTACCTGATTAAGCAAACTTCTGACATTGAGCCTTGGCTGGGGAAAACATCTGCACTGTGAAGACTAATCTCGCGATATCGCATTCCTACACTTCTTGCTCGACGGCATGTGGAGCCCGGTACAGACGTACGCGCCGGAGTCACTGTAGCTTCTTATTTTAACGCGACTCGAACGTGTTAACGGACTCGGCGTCTGACCTGCCGTGACCGTGGCTCCGGGTTTTATACGCTGGGCAGGTCCAAACAGCACTCCTCCTTACGCTGTCGAATTCTGCAGACACGCTGCTCGAGCGTGACGTATAATTTCCCCGGGACGCACTCGGACATGTCTGCTCTGCAAGAAACGGAGACGTGTAAGGCGAGGCCCGAGCCTCCGTGTGCATCCCAGAGCTCCTGCATACCAGATTAAAAGCATCTACGCACAGTACGACGTGCGTCGATACTCGTCGTGTGGTACTGTGTGTACTCTGTTGCGATGATGAACAGCCGACCCGGACGTTTGTTCCACGAAGAGTAAAATCGCAATCAGAGCAAAGCAAAGCGAAGGAACTACTGCATCTTATTACAACCTCTGGCAAAATGATGGAATCGCCGCACTTAGAGGACGTTCATCCAGATGTTTTGTGTTTGTTTGTTTTTTTACTTCGTAGCGAATGAAGAAATCGCAGATATGATGAAACCATTTTTGTTTAATAGCTGAACTTCAAAAAAGTTCAATGAAATGATTTTTAATTGATGGATAATTGGACCGGCACCCTGTCCAGGGTGTACCCCGCCTTGTGCCCCATGCTCCCTGGGATAGGCTCCGGGTTTCCCCGTGACCCTGAAAAGGATAAAGCGGTACAGAAGATGGATGGATGGATGATGGCATATTGTTTTTCCCCGGATCAATTAGAGGGACAAAATGATGGAATTATAATTAATTATATATATATATATTTTTTTAAAAAGCCGTCGGGACATCCCTGACGTAGAGCTCGTTTGAGACGAGACGAGGCACTATCGTTCCACCGAACCTCACGTGTTAGACGTCACGGACGGACGGACACGCGCGGAGGAAATTCGCCGACCCGATAATGAAACGACCGGCTAAACTCAACTGTCCCGGGTGATTTTCAGAGGTCTGTTCTTCCTGTTCTGTTCCGACGGGGATTACAGTAGCATTGCAACATCCTCCGCGCTGTCGTTCGGCAGGAGAGCGATGGGGGGGAAAAAAATGATAGCCGGAGCGAGACGTCTTCCAGAGACGGAATGGCGTTTTCCTACTTAGCCATCTGTCCAAGAGCAGAAATAAACAGCAGACGCGTTTAACTGAGTATTAGCGCCACATGTGCGAACGCCACAGGAGGCCATCGTGCTGCATGTCCAACCTCTGCTCTTCTTTTCCTACGTCCACACACACACACACGCTGTCGTGATCACGATATTTGCGAGCCGTGTCTCTCTTGAGAGCTTCCTCTTTGTACAATGGCCATGTCAGTGCTCTGAAACGCAGTCCATTCATTCAAATTAGACAGCGGTATAGTAATGTATACGCATCCACTTTATATGCAAACGCACACACACACACACACAGTACATTCTCAGATTCTAATCCGAGTCATTATCCGTGTAGAAAATGGAGGGTGGTGGAAAAGGGGCGGGTCTCATCTTAAATGCGTGTACTACAAAAGCCACGCCGGCTGCTTATTATATAAAGGGGGGGATAAAAAATTCCTCGTGAAAAACAAAAGGACATCGTAACGCGGCGAGAAGGGCCCGGTAGCGTTTCGTCCTCCGCTCCACCCCCGCAATCATTTCAAACCAGACATGTAATCGCCCACAAACCCGATCAGCTCGGCCTGGGGCGGGGGAAGGAGAAGAGAAAGTGAGAGCGCGGGAGCAGGCCTGCTAAGCAGCTGACGCAGACATCCTGGTAATATATCCACCTCGGCTTCGGCGGGTTTTATTACATACACCGGGATGAAACGATATTAACCTGAATGTATGACGGTACGCTTTCGCAGAAGATGCTGCAGTATCTGTAAGAGCAGAAAATGATAAATGAACAGTAAATGATCGTCGGAAAGCCCTGTTGGGAGAACGTCGTAAAATCCGTCATGTAAATGTCTGTGATCTTAGGCTATATTCAGTGAAGACGGTTTCTCGGGGATTCTTGTTTTTTCCCACCCGTCCGTGTCGCGTCTGAGCCCACACCGTGTGACCTCCGCTCGAGGTTTCGAGAGGGAGCGCCGTCTTGTGCCGTTTCCTCTCCCCAGACCCGCGGCTCTGCTTGACGGCGGACTTAATGTCTTTCGGCTGTGCTGAGAAATGTGAATTCCTGCTGCTATCGCATCGATCTCGCCCTGCTCGCTCACCCACTTCCTTTTTTCCACGATGTAGAGGGTGTCCGGGGAAACAGCGGACGCCGCGGACCGTCCCTACGACCGTCGCCGGCGTCCTATCCGTTGTTCTTCGGATTACGAGCAGCGAGGCTTTTATCTGCACACACGCACGCACGCACGCACGCGCAAGGTGAATCTCGAAACAGGAAATTTGATTTCTGCGGTAACCGGACACACACGCACACGCACACGCGCGCACACCCTTACAAACGATTCCAGTTCACTCCAGGGCCACGGGGCTGACATCATGGAAAACGGCTCTCTATTTTTCACAATCATTACTGGCATCGGCCGTGTTTCCTGTTGAGAAGCCACTAGATTTCTCAACAACCTGAGAGAGAGAGAGAGAGAGAGAGAGAGAGAGAGAGAGAGAGAGAGAGAGAGAGAGACCCTGGTTGAGAAAAATCAATGAATTTCAACTGTTATTGCTTTCTGACTGCTCATGTCTGAGAGCTGGGTTTTTACCAGACTGCAAACTGTTTCAACTAGTACTGAAAAAACAGAAAAGAAAAAAATAAAAAAAACATCTACACACATACGGTGCGAGGAACAGTGAAGACGACACCGGACTGAATTCAGACAACACTCTGTACATAACAACCTTGGATATAAATTAAAAAATAAAAATATTGTTTAAACCGCACCTATTATGGTTTTGAACGTGCATAATTTAGTTTTAAAGGTCTCATACGAAAGATTTACACGCATCCGAGATCGAAAAACACTTTAACGTGCTCGTAATTTAAACTGCAGCGTTACCTTCTTCCCCTCGGTGTCACAAACGACTCGTTCAATGATCCGTTCTAAAGGATTCATTCTAAACCCCTCCTTTCAGAGAGCATACTCTGCTCTGATTGGTCAGATGTCCCAGTCTGTTGTGATTGGTCTACCGCTGTCAGTGTGTGTCGAAAAGGAAACGCCCACTACAATAACGAGTTTCAGCTCCGTCTGAATAAAATTAAGACCAGAGGCGGGTTTTTTCTTACACACCTACGTAGGTTAGTACAGGAAGTGAGTCTGGAATCACTAATGAATCGTTCCAGCTGTTCAGAATCGATTCATTCTTTTGGGAGTCGATGACTCGGTTTGTCGTGCGCTTTGATTTTTGAAACGTTGCAGACGTTTTTACATTCACGGACAGCTCCGTAACGCACTACATGGAAGGGAATATCTGAAAAACCATAATAGGTGCACTTTAAAATACTGAAATGTTTACTAATCTTAATACTTACTACGAGTTCATTTTTCCAGGCATTGCATGATGCCTACATGGTTTATTTCTTTATGTAACACTACTGTTTCTCTCACCATTTATTAGCTAGCCTAGATAGCATTAGACGTTCCACGAATCGTGGGAACGTTCTCAAACATCGCAACCTATTTGTTATATTGCACGCCGCTACGCTCCAGCAGCCGTCCTAAAACCAGTCGCTCACGACGCTGCATTGTGACGTTTTCAGTTAAGGAGCTATCGGTGTATTTACAGTGCACTATGGGTAACAATATGATGCACTAAAATACCTTTAGAAATATATGTCTTTCAGTTATGTGGCTCAAATGAGGTCTTCTTGCTGTAGTGAACGCTGCAGAGCGTTGCTCGTTATCTTGTACCGTGTGCTTAGGAGGTGTGGATATACTGTTAATCAGTGACTATAATTGTCTTCTTGGCAGGCTGAGCTTCTACAACAGTCCTCGTTTGGAGAACAATAAAAACCCACAGATCTTTACGCAATGTCGCAATACAACTACGGTGAGTTACAGAAGAGTCGCCGAGTGTCGTGCGGACATGATTGTACAGCAACGTGTCTGGTAATATTCTATGCCTGCATGTAGAGTCGCCTTCGATCCGCCAGCTAAAACACCCATGTTTGATGTTGAGCTTTAACCATTCGTTGAGAATGGTTAGCCCTGACGATTGTTTTCGTCGTTAGCCCTGGATACTTCTCCACTTTGAGCGTAATTTTGTATCGTCGCCGAACTGAGTGTTGCGTTTTATCTTCGGTGAATGGAGGCGAGACCGATCAGACAGGGTTTCACAGCAAAGTACGTGGAAATAGTTAGTCAGTGTGAGCGGTTAACATGGATATATGCCAGTGGGGGGGGATGGGAACGGAGATGGTTTTCAAGAAAAAACCCCACACAGACAGGGCATCGTTTGTGCACTCGGTGTATTTTATTGCTTTTTAAATAGGATGTGTATAAATGAAAAACCCCGCGTTCCCTCTCCCTCTGTGTTTTCTTGTTGCTGGGGAGAGGCGGAGCTTATCCTGTCTTTTACCTATCTGTCAATGCAGACCAGTGCTGCCAACCGAGCGACTTTTCAGACCCCCTTTTTTTTTTTTTTTTTTTTTTTTGCATAAAAAAAAGCACCTAGCGATAAATCTAGCGACATTCTGGACAAACCTTAGCAACTTTCCAAATGTCTCCAGTACTGTCCTGCAAGCGCGAGGTCTTGCTTTCCCGCTGCACTCTCACCTCTCTCTGCGTCTGCTCTGTTCAGTGAGCGACCGAGAGCCGGAGATTTAACAACGTCACGGATAACGAGACGCGCCTTCGTCCCAATTTACATCCTTCATATGCGAATGTTTTTAGAACGCGAGACGAATGTAATGCAACATGTTTTACATGTAAAATAGTCCACGTTATCACAGTCTAGTTCTCTTGTTCAAAGCAGTCACAGTGTTCAGAAACGTTTTTCATCATTCATGTTCCAGACCTGTCCGTTATATAGTTTCATAAAAGTCATAACATTTATTTTGAAAAAATCCTAAAAGTTACTTAAAACAGTACAAAAACATACAAGCGAAAAAAAATCTATCTATTATAAATTAGGTTTATATATATATATATATATATATATATATATATATATATATATATATATATATATATATATATATATATCCCCACATGAAAGGGGAGGCTTGTGGGGCTTTAGTTACAAAAGGTTGAGAACCTGTGATATTCACCATAGTAAAAGGGGTCGAAACTGTAACGCTAACCTCCTCTCATGCTGAACCAGGTGAACGAGGTGTGTAAATGTCCACACGGGTTCCAAGTCACGTGAACATGAGCCGGACAGAGCATAAGGACGGCGAACGTATTTTTCCAGGGCACTGTAGACGGTAAATCAAATCCAAACCCTTCCAAACCAATGAACCCTCACATGCAAGGAAACAACGCACGGAAACAGTCCACCTAGAAATACGCTATTTAAAGCTTTTTTGGATGGAGAAGATTCTGGGCTCAGCCCTTGATGATTAACAGTCGAGCTAGCGCCTCCGATCTGACCTAAACAGGAAGTATTCACGATCGCCGTTCGCCCGTCGGTCTTGCTGTAATATATCTCCTTCAAGCCGGGTCTTTCTCGCGGTCCAGTTTAACAGTAGATAACGGGCTACATGCATGTTTTTGTAACGGCGTGCGCCTCTCACCTTCAGTTAGACCGTTTACACTCGGCGGAACGGTGAGACGGCAACACTGAACGTTTTATTGCTGCTTTTTACAGCCTTGCAATAAAATCGTAGTGTCGCGCTAACGTTAGCTTGGGTGTTCGTTTCTATTAACAGCTATTTTCTTACCTTTATGTATGACAAAGCGTTTGACTCAAATGATCTTTCTCTTTGACCATTTTAGTTACGAACCATCCATCCATCTTCTACACCGCTTTATCCTTTTCAGGGTCACGGGGAAACCCGGAGCCAATCCCAGGGAGCGTCGGGCACGAGGCGGGGTACACCCCGGACAGGGTGCCGATCCATCCGCAGGGCACAATCAAGTTACAGACCACAGCAGTGAAAAATAACTAATGGCTGCAAACGTAATCTGCGTTTGAATACGCTGAACAACGGGAGATTATTATATTAATAGCAAAATTCTTTTTTACGTTTGCTACCGTTCCTGTATCTCGGTTTCAATGGGATAATACTGCACTAACCAAGGAAAAGATCGCTACAGCTATGGCTCATATACCTAAAATATATATATATATATATATATATCCACATCCAGTCACGATAGACCCTGCTTGATACACTTCCCACATAAAGAAATCCTCCTCGACACACACGCATTTATAGTCGTTATACTTTGGGTAGTTGTACGTTTTCAGTTCTATCCTAATGCAACACTGATGCTCCGCGCCCTAGCGGTTACACTTTCAGTAGCTTGCGAACGCAAACATGAGGACTTTATGTTCAAAAGAGGCTATGATAAACTACTGCTGGATTTTTCATTTAAGACAAGTCGTTAAAAATCTTTGTGAATTGCTCACAGACGTGTTACTCAATAAACAGGCCGAGCCATTTCGAAATTTTGGAGATACACACATCGCCTTGCCAAGACAGGAACACAGTGGCTTGGCTTATAGGGGACAGACATCTGGGCAAAGGATGTCCAGCCAAAAGCACCAAACACAAACAACTAAAGCGGCCAATGGAAAATTGATTTCCACATTTCCACTGAAATAAGCCAAACCCACGTGATTAACAACCGGATCCGTCCCCGTGGACACTCGGAGCCGTAACCCGACGGGGTGTACAGATCTCTGGCGTGACCGTGTTATAGTGCTGGCGTGGCGTGTTGTTTTTATCAAGAGAGCATCGTGCATCAACAACATGACGTCTTTGACGATGCGGATCTATAAACGCTGCGTCTGAGCGGGGCGAATAATGACCTGCAAGGAAAAGAGCACTTCACTGCTCGTTAGCATTTCTTCAAAAACACGTCGACTTGGGGGGTTTTTTTGTTTGTTTGTTTTTTGTTTTGATTATTATCTGAGGGTTCTTTCAGGTCTGCGGCGTACGCGATGCCACCACGCCACTGTTCCTCTCCGTCTCGACGGTGCAGCGCAGACGGGCAGAAGTCCAGGCTCAGAGTGGTATTAAGCTGCCTGCTGTCGCTGCGTTCCTCTCAAGCATGGCTCAATGCACGGGGATGGGATTTTCCAGCAAAGCAGAGCCAACAAGCACAGCTCACAGAAATCCAACATTCCAGTATCGGCGTGTCGGATTCCACGAGGACATGTACGGGGAGTGTGGGGGGGTTTTGACCGGGCTGGCGGGGGGGGGGGGAGAGATTTCCAGCGTGAGTAGCAAAATCAAACGCTAAGACTGGGACGGTGATATGAAATAGGCACGCACGTGGCTTTTCACGAACGACGTCTGGTTATAAAGGTGCACACGTGACTGCTGGAAAGAAACCTACGTCCAAAATATTTCCCATATATGTCCAGGAAGTCTCTTTAAAAAAAAAAAAAAAAAAAAAATTGGGGATGGAAAGCAGGGGAAAGGAAAACATCTTTCAAACAGAGGTCGAGAGAGCGGTATAAAAGGTGAGAAGAGAGGGAGTGGGAGCAGGAAGCCCCTGGGAGCCCTGATCTATGGTCGTTTCGAGACCTCTATATGTGAGCGCAATAGCTCTAAATTACCCCGGGGTCCTATACATCTACAGGAAACCAACCCCCACTCGAGCATCTCCTTCAGCACAATGTACGTCGGATGTGACCACGACAGTCTGGTATTAGAGTCCGCGATCGCATTCTCACGGATGCCCGTTCTTCCTGCTCTACGCTCGCGGGGTTGTGGAACAGCGGGCTTTTTCGGCGGGTCGCCCACGCTTGGCTCGCACTCGGAGCAGGCCCCCGGTTTCAGGACCTCGGGGGGACCGGCCGGACGAGGACTGGGGATTGCAAAAGCAAACAAAAGTTCCAGATGAGCTCCTCCGGCTAGATGTCAGAGCGAGCCTATAAAAATATCATGCGCATTTATATATCTTTTTACCCCTTCCTCACAGCCGCCCGAGCGCTAACAGCCACGGAAATCTCCGTCTGGAAGGGGGGAGACCGCTAAAGCCAAGGCCTTCGTTTCGTTTCAGATAGCGGAACGTTTAGAAGCTTTAGGGGAAGAACCGACTGAAACGTCTGGTGAGCGGTTACAATTGGAAGAATCTTTATAGACGTTGTCATAATATCACGTCGTCCTTGGTAACCAAATAACACCCGCTGCGGGAAAACGGGCACGCAGTTGTTTCGGTTTCCAGTTTAATTTCACTTAGAGTTGTTTTGACAGTAGTTATTTTAGCTTTATTACCGCCGCTTTGAACGTAGCGCGGAAACCACTTTGGGAAGCGCCCACGCCGCAAAGCAAAACAAAACAACTTTCCAGAGGGTAGGCCAACGACTTTATCTTGCTAGATTGTGTGACCAATGCTTGAACACGTGGGGGAAAAGAAATAAACGAGAATAAAAAACGCCGCCCTGGTTGACAGGACGCTTTTCGGTCCGTTCCTCGTTTACGGGACACAAACCGAGTCGAAAAACAGCGACGCCGAAGATATTCATCTTGAAATTCGACACGGATTTGGGATTACGTCGAGTTACGTCCAACTGCAGTGACGCCGCACGTCGCCGTACGGATTGAAGACGCGCTGAACACGTCGTGAGCATTATTGGAACGAGTAAACGTTCAAAACAACTTTTTTTAAAAAAAAAAAACAACTCGCATCACTGTAGCAAAGGGTCAAAAAGCATACGTGCCATGGCACAAATAAATAAATAAATAAAATGATGTTCGCATCACGATCTAAACTACAAAACGCAGACAACATTCAAATGCGAACGGAATAAGGACTGCTGCTTTTACGCGTTCTGTACAAGTCTCTTGGCGTGTTTACAAGAAGGAAAATGCGTACTTTTTTTTCTCTCCATACTTTACGGTTGATCGTTTACGGGAAAACAAACTATTTTCGCTCGTCCAATCGGGTGCTCTGGAGAACGTAAACGTAAACGGACTGAGCATATCGCTTTACAAGAGCGGATCCTTTGCACCGGACATGACTCGTCCGCGTCCATCCACTGCTTAAAATGGTCTCCGATCTGGAAAAGAAGAACTTCCGCGGCTCCGTACTGACCGACAGGGACGTACAACCCGAGGTCTGGTGTTCGGAAACGTCTGCTCTTGGATACCGAACGTGACGGAGTTTGCTAAGCTAGATTCTACAAGAGTTCTGGCACGTCTCGAACGCTGTCGGACGTCGCGGAAATCGGCCGAGCCCTCCGGCGTGCTCCCTCCCCGACATCCTGTTTCGCAAGGAAACACGTCGACGACGTACGGAAACAGACCACAGCTCTCACGCCGTTTCCCGGTGTCCCGATTTTGTTTCGTTTTTTTTCCCCCTCCCGTTTTCTAGCAAGCCTTTTCTGCCATTTCCCTCATGTTTTGCGTGCGTTTTTTTTCTTTCCCCCACAGCGAGGGAGAAAAGTGTACGTCTGTATTGGTCGACCCTCAGCCTCGCCGCTCGTACGGTGACCGCACGGCGATTTCCGTGTGGGGCGCCGGCGTTTTTACATCTGACCTTTTCGACGGTTAAAAACGCGGCGTGCATTTGGCCGGGATCCGTGCTCGGATTCAGACTCTCTCTTCACTACGTCCGTGACACTCTGATTCCTTGAAGGCTTCGGCTTGAGAAAATACCGACGATGCAGAAGCGAACAAGCTGCGCTGTGTTCGCGCCAGAACAATGGGGCCCGTTTCTTATTCCATATTTTCACAGAATTCTTTTTTTTTTTCTGCTCGACACAGAGAGCAACCACCAACCACCACCTGCAGGAAAGAAAATCCCAGCAGTATCTGAATGCATTCAGACACTTTGCCCTACGCGCACACACACTGAAGTCGTGGCCTTTTCCTGGTCTGGCAGCCTGGCTGGGGTGAAAGTGGAAGCGAAAACAGAGAGCGCACTGTTCGTTCCCAAATCCCTCTCCAGGGCAGCCATGTCTGCTCCCATCCCATTAAGCTGCCCTTCAGGGACCTCCATTCACATAAAATTCACAACATCCTGCACCGGTTTCTCCGGCGCGGCTGCCTGGCCTCCGAATGGCACGTCGTAACCAAGTCCGTTTGATTATCTGCTTACTTTGTTCACAAAGTCCGCACGGAGAAAGCAAACCGGCGTGATTTGTTTATTTGGCTCGGGGGAAAAAACGCGATGAAACCGAGCAGCGCGCTGGTCTTGCGTATCATTTAATCGGCGCGCACTACGCTCGTACTGTCATGCAGTACTCCTAGGAAGTAGGAAGGGTGAATCCCAGTCAGAGAGCCCGACAGCTCTCTCGCTCTTCTACTACACCTACTGGACTCCTCCTCATTCATACCCACATTACTACTCCATAAAAGCATCCAGCAGATGAACTGAAAATATAAACGACATGTAATTAATAGTAAAGCACGGGATAACATGAAAGAATCTGACTGATAATCGTGCAACTCTGATGAAAGTGATCAAACTGATAAAAGCGCACAGGCTAATAAATCATCGCCAGCTGCATGCGCTGTTTACGCTGTGTACTCAATCCTCCTCAAGTGTGAAATGCACAACAACTCGGGATGCTTCGGGGTCACGCGGTGTACCGTCCGAGAGTCGCCCCACGGTTGACCTTTTCCAAATACTGACTCACGTCCTTTTCTATTTATTTTTCCAACCTCACAGCCACCCTCTAGTTCATCTTACGACGCCGGTGTGATAAATACGGACTGTGGGCTTCGTCTGTCGATCTTTTAAAGTTAAAGTCGTGCGGAACGGAAATTTTCCTCCGGATTTACAAACGTTTTGGAAAGACTCTTCTAACTCGTGTGTGCGTGTGTGTCGGTCGCCTGTCAAGTGCAAAGTGCGCTCCAGACACGGCTCGTTCGCATTTGGTCGACGCCCACAAAACTCCGTAAAAGGTCAAGCGCACGGAGGGTTAGGAGCACGGAATGAGCGATCAGGGAAACGGCTGAAAGGCAGAAGTTATGTTGACTCATGATGATGCGAATAAATCTACTGAATAATATACGATATCAATGATAATCTTTTTGAAAAGACCAGCATTAAATCTTCCGTCAGCCGAAGCGTTTGTTTACGGCCCTGCACGGACAGACCGGCCTGTCCTCTGTTTATACGCCGCCTCGATTATATATTTTCTCATATTCTTTCATTAATGCCAATAATATTAAATGACTGGTTTCACACAACGTTTTTCTCAATAAGTCCCTGACCCCGTCAACCAGCATGAGGATGTGTTGTACACTTCTATAAGTCGCTCGGTATAAACGCTCTAAACTAGGGCTGCAACTAGCGATCGTTCTCATAATTAATTAGCCGGTCGATTATTTATTTATTTATCGACTCATTGATTCGCCGATTAACCGAATGGGGGGGGGGCAAACTTTTTTGCAGCATTTTTATCATATATTTAAAATAAAATCCACAAACTGAGTGCTACAAATATAGACTTCAGATTAAAACTTTACACAACTGCTTGTCCAATTAATATAAGACTGAAATGAAGCCCACACACACACACACACACACACACCAGAATATATATCATTCATTTACGACTGTAGTTTAATTCTGTGCTTTTTGTGCGTCCATAAAAATGACGCATAAATGCTTCTATATAATATCAACTAATATATAAGTTTATATTATATAACGGTATGTATGCATAACTTTTTATAAAAGGTAACGCTGACGTAAACAGTAAACTGAAGATAGTTACTATCGGTGACTCTGGGTATCCGCTAAAGCTAGCGGCGTGACATTACGTCACGCGCCGTCGCCTGGGAAGCGGCTTGCGCTTCCTGTTCGTAGAAAACCCGCTAGCGTTACGCGTGAGATGATGACACCTTTCTGAAATTCACACACTAGACGGTGGAGTACACAGTGCATAGTGTAAGTGTGCTGCGCATCGTTCGGGACGCGGCTTTAGTATTTACTCTCCGAGGCGTGAGTTAATCTCCCCCGTGCCGCGCGCGGACCGACTAATCCACGATGAGATTCGGCGGCTGCGATTTTCAGGATGGATTATTATCGGTTAGTCGTTGCAGCTCTACTATAAATGTAACGGAAATAATCCATTGAAACTCGACAGTATGTTCCAGATGTAACAGCGCGGTGATCCATGCAAATGATATGATTTGTAGTTGATCGAGTCGAGGTTCACGTTATTTAATCCTCTTACACGTAGACATTTACACGCACTCAGGAGCAGGAGGAGGATACGACCGTTTTCACAAATTTACAGCATTTCCATGAACACCCAACTCTCATAGAAGAACGGCAAGAAATTAAATTGCCTCATATCCGGCTAAGAGATTCGATGGGAACGCCATTCAGGATAATAGCTAATCGGACTGGATTGGTTTTGCATGGAGCGGTGGAATTGTTACCGGGGTTTCTCGGGGATTTTAGACCGGTCGGAATCTGTCGAGTCAGGAAGTTTCACACGCAGGATTCGACTCTTTCGATCAAAACGACCGGTACAGATATTCATTTCGTTGAAAATCCTGTCCTGCAGAATGGAGAACTATTACGGTTCATCTTTTCATTTCCTTTTCGTTTTGTTACATTTCCAAGAATTGCGCAGAGAGACTTTTGCTTCTTTTAAAATTTCACCGTAGCACGTGATACCGCGCATCCCTGGCACCGCTAACCCGCTAGCCTGCGCTGCTATACATGGAATGTAGAAATGTGCACGAGCTCTGTTACGGTTGTTATCGCCACATTCATACGATATTCGTTACGCCTTATTGGCAGTGTCACGAACTAGGGACCAATCACTGTGTAAAATCATTCCCGGTAATATCCGAGGACGCGCTCGGTCTTTAAAACAATACTATATTTATTGTTCAAGTGTACAGAGGTACCGCTGGCGTTCGTGAGCCGGCGTTATCCCGGTGTTTCTCTTTAACAAAAAGCACATTTGTGATTCGTCCGAGTCCATTTGTTTTCTGGGCCTTTTCCACCGAGACCTGAGGCATTTTCATACCCCTCGGGAAGCCCGCAGGGAGGCGGTTCGTTTAATGAAGAAACCTCTCCACCAGACGCATTTCCTTCAGGCGTAAATCGCCGTGCGCCGCGAGGCTCCCGAAATCATTTCGGCGGGCTGCTAAAAAAAAAAATAATAATAAATTTTGCATGAGAATATCGGCGAGCGTGGTTTATCCCGTCTATCGGCCATGCTCGTTTCACGCTTCTTCTCCGACCAGCTCTAACGCTCTGCTCGTTTGTATAAGTCGATGGTTGGGGTGTTTTTTTCTTCTTCTTTTTTTTTTTTTGGGAGACTGATGTATCCCTGTGTCGACATAACAAGGAAAAAGCTGTCTGGTGGGCAGATCACGCTACGCCTTGGCAGAACATCAAACATCTGCAGAAGGTCAAGTTTCCACTGTATGGAACCAATCAATGGCGCCCATAGAACGGCGAGCAAAAAATGGTGCTTCACACCAGAGTGGGAACCTTGCCCTTCTGTTACAGATTCACTCTCCCTTAGGCAAGATAAGTCCGGAGGACTTCAAAAGAGCCAAGTGCTCTTATTCACGCGTTCGAATAAGCGCGTTTCACAGATAAGGCCAATCGGACCACGGGAAGCTGTGAGAAACGTATCTGTTTGGGAAAAAAAAACAACGTTACTTGACGGTGATATTTCTTTAAGAAGGAAACTACAGATCTCAAACCTGACAGTAGCGCTGAAAATGTATTTCCTATTGAGAGATGAGTGATGCGGTGAACAGGAACCCAGATCGTTCCTAGACAATCCGATGTTTAGAATAATTGCGCTCGAATTTCCCTGGAGGTTCTCTCTCGGTCCAAAGTGCAGCAGCTACGTCACATGGCTTGCATGCTGGAATAGAATACAGACATGCCCGTGTGTGTGTGTGTGTGTGTGTGTGTGTGTGTGTGTGTGTGGAGGCTGTTCCAGCTCCCGGTCGTGTACATGCCTCCCACTGGGCCTCTCTTTCAAGGTGTGTCGCACAGCCGCGGCTCAGTCACACTCTCGCTGGTGTTCCTTTCTTAGCCTCGGGCACAGCAAAAGGAATTAAACAGAGGTGTTCGACAGCCCTTCTGAGATCCTGCTAAACAGCCACGCTGCTATGACAATGTGACAAAGAGACAAAACAAGCTCTCGCGCGCGCTCTCTCGCGCACGCACGCGCGCGCTCTCTCGTTTGTTTCCCAGATGTGCTTCTCACGCATTCCCGCCTAAACTCGGCAGATGCTTGTGCGAGAAATGAAGACAGCTCATCGTGACGCGTGTAGACGACGCCAATAAAATGTATGACATGCGGCTCGGCCGAGATTACTACGGCTTCTCCTTTCTACTTCCTGCGACTATTTGTGCCGCGTTACCACCCACGTAATTGGGCGATGCGAGCGTGACGCTTCAGACGGGACGCTCAGATAGGAGTTTAATCCGGGCTTGAGCTCGGAGCTCTGCCCTGCTCTGCCCTGCTCAGCCCTGCTGCCTTCACGAGGTAACAAGAGTTAACTTGTTTTGGGAGTAAATTTAATTAAGGGCACATTCCGACAGGCTCGCCGAAATACCTACGCTGCCACCTCGGAGAGAAAAGGGCGCAGGAGTCATCTTGAGCCTCTGCCAAACTGCTTTGGAGCGAAAGCCCTCGGGGTAACAGTCCATTTATTTGATTTGTGAAAGTATGCGCTGAAAACGAATATACAGTACGGGTCCAAACGAAAGCCATCTGGTTTCGCTTAGAGCCGTGTTCAACAAAAGCAGAGCTGGATCAGTACAAAGAGATGGGGTTGGAGGTCTGCGCTGGCTCAGATGTCCAGTCCCACCTCCAGAGAGCGATGACTAATGGTGTTTGTGTTTCGTGGCTCATCATTTGCTGTCTTAGGCTGTGCAGCCAAAAAAAAAAAAACAAGAAGAACCGTGCAAGGGTGGAAAGAGCCGTTTAAAAAAAAAAAAAAACGCACACAGGACGTGACATAAAGAGTACGTGAAACCGTGATAATAAAAAGTCGATTCGTGAACCGCGATACTCAGCTGACTGGCGACCGGCGAGTCGCTCGGAGCGCGCTGTGTGGATCTGCGCACTGCTGCTAAGTATAACAGATGTTCCTGCTATCATGTTGCATCACGTTACATTAACATGCCAGTTCACACAGAGGGGTCGACCGGCAAGGCTCCGATAAATCTCCTCAGCCCTTACTGCTCTAGAAAACGACTGTTTGTTTTAGATGAGTTTGATACCGACCTAAATGTTGACATCTATGACGGCGATTTTTTTTTTTTGCTAACAGGCTAAAAATATTCACTACGAGCTGAATTTACGCACATGTAGTGAGACGATCTGCTGCAGCTCGGACCTGAAACCAGACCTCCGGGACGCCGAGTACATAAGACGTCAGAACAAAATGGTGGCGTCGCGGTCGGGCATCATTCGCAGCTTGTGATGTAAATTTCTGACATGATCCTGTCGATTTCTGCCCCCAGTTTGCTAACATGACTAGCGCAGATGTTGGACAGGTCATCTAATTCTAATCACTAATCACAAATTGATTGGGGTCGATCTTTACGGATGGTTATAAGCTTATCAAATTCGTAGAGTAGCCATACGGATATGTCCTTGTGCCGGGAAGCCATGTTCTTCTGAGCAGAATCACTGGAATATGTTTACATCAGGACTCAGGGAAACCAACAAGTACAACAGAGACTGCAGAAATTGTGGACATTGATATTTAGACATCAGACGTACTTTAAGTATGAGCCTGTCCGTCAGCTGGACAGTTGCGTGGGAACTGCATGCGCAGAGTAAAGTATGTCGAGCACATTTCGGTTCACGTGTGTAAAATTCTTACTTAGTTGTCACGCAATATTGGATCAAATACGTAGCGATATTAAGTCTAGCTTCACTGTCTGGCGGTTGGACTTAAAGCGCACTTATTATGGTTTTGAAACGTGTCTCATACGATAGATTTACACGCATCCGAGGTCAAAAAACACCTCAACGTGCTCGTAATTTAAACTGCAGTGTTACCTTTTTTACCCCCAGTGTCACAAACGACTCGTTCAATGATCCGTTCTAAACTCCTCATTCAGAGAGCATACTCTGCTCTGATTGGTCAGATGTCCCAGTCTGTTGTGATTGGTCTACCGCTGTCAGTGTGTGTCGAAAAGGAAACGCCCACTACCGTAACGAGTTTCAGCTCCGTCTGTTCGCGAGCAGCCGATGAAGACCAGAGGCGGGGTTTTTGTTACACACCTACGTAGGTTAGTACAGGAAGTGAGTCTGGAATCACTAACGAATCGTTCCAGCTGTTCAGAATCGATTCATTCTTTTGGGAGTCGATGACTCGGTTTGTCGTGCGCTTTGATTTTTGAAACGTTGCAGACGTTTTTACATTCACGGACAGCTCCGTAACGCACTACGTGAAAGGGAATATCTGAAAAACCATAATAGGTGCACTTTAACCACATTATTTGGGCTGTAAATACATGCAAAAAAAATCTACAGGCTATCGAGTGGCACAACAGAACAGAGTTTGTGTCACTGTCATCTGGAGCCAAAGAACCAAAATTGGCCACTGTGAAAGGGGTGGCATTCTCTCACTCTCACTCCTCTGTCAGTCACAAACCATGCGTCTCAATCGGCTCCCCAGTTCAGTAGTCCGGGCACTGATCAGGGAGTCGGCCGTTTTAAGACCCGTCTCAATCGCAAAATCCTTCCAGTGCGGTGTAACCTTCGCTCCCTAAAAAATCCACCGCAAAAACCAGGGCGCCTCAATGCTCACTATTTTCCCTTACTGGAAATGACGTCATATTTTCTGAAGCCTCTCAGCTCGAAAACAAACGGGATACGAACTCTCGGCCAACTTCGTCTACGAACGTGAGTAGCTTGTTATCGGCGTCGCCCTCGAATGATCACTCGCGTTAGCGTTTTAGAACTTTATTTGGAGTTCTATATACGGCTCATACTTTTAAGTGTTTATTGTTGTTTTGTTTTTTTAAATCCACCAGCCGGCCTACGATCCTGCTCGACGTACCGCGACAGAAACGAGATGCGCGGGATTAAACGTATCCAGTTTAAATTCACATCGGGATATTTTAACGGTTCTGATATTTTTGGTGACCTTTTCCAGCGCGGGTACGTGGTCACGTCGTCGGAGATTCTCATCGGTGTCCCGGTGCGCAGTGAGCCGGGGTCCTTACTCGTGTACGCGATATACTGATGAGCTGGGGAGCTGACTGCGACACACCCGGCGACACTGGCCGAACATGGGTCTGTGAGCTCATGTATGCAGAAGAGGGTGGACAGCGCGTCTCTTACGCTTCCATGTAACACAGCATGAGCAGACACGTCTCGGAGGAAGCACTTGCCCGCCTTGCTGCATTTGAACTACGCACATTGGGACTGCATTGCTCGCAGGTGATACCCTGATCTACACTTACGCTTAGCAGATAAATGCTCGGTCAGCTTATCCTTCAAACACATCGAATTATTTTGGTGTAAAGTCGACAACACGGCTCTATATACCCGCATCCTGCAACAATCGATCCGGATTTATTACTGTACGACAACCCTGCTCGTCTATAAATCTACTCGGCTGGAGAAACTTTAGATCTGTTACACGGTAAGCCCTTCTGCAGCATAAAATAACCACGTGGACGCTGCATTTCAATCCGGTGTTAGTCTAAGCGAAGCGATATGAAGACAGATGGTGTCAGCGTGGCAGGGGATGAGTCTGCCGTCTTCATCACGGCACTCCGAGGGTTAAGTGCGAGTCTGGCGGTGGCGGCGGCGTCGTTCGTACGGCTCGGCTGCTGTTGCTATGGGACACGGTCGTTGGAGAAAGTGTGCTTAATGAACGCTTGCTCCACTGTCACGCGCTGCACCCGATGGGAGATCTTCCCTTCACGACTACAAAACATGTCCGCTCACTGACAGGCCACAGTTCACCTCTTCCGATTTGCATGAATCCGGTGCAGTTTTACTGACAGAATAAGAGCTGATTATCTTAATTAAACAAAAGTGGGTGAAAGGCTACGCCGGTCCTCTGACGCATTTTTAACTTGAGCAGAACTGGAAAAGCTGGAGCCGACAGAGCTGCTGGAAAATAACTTGGCTAGAACAAACATGACTGCGCTATTGTTCTCGGCCCTGGCTGCAGAATTCCTCCCTCCAGGTCCGTGTTCCCGGCGAGAGGCCAGCTGAAACGGGGTGTTTCCAGGAGAGAGGCCCGCTGCGGGAAGCGGGTCACTCCAGGTCAGCCAGGTCAAATTCTAGGGGGGGGGGACGTCGGGCTGTCCGAGTCGTAGTGTCGACACACGCGGCAGGCAGAGAGCTGAGGATGACGGCAGCGCTGCGAAAACAAGATCTCGGTCCGGGGGAAGACGACGTCCTGCACTGAGTTCTGCACTGAGCACTTACAGGAGAAACGTGGCTCCTGAGCGATTCTACTCTCCCTTTCTCTCACTCGTACAAATACACAACAACTCGATTAGTCAGAGATCCTTGCTATAATACTATCTATCATCTTCTTAATCCTCCTTTATGACTAATTCAAAGCACCCTTGAACAAGTTTAACCTAATAAATCATTTACAATTCATAGAATGTGACTTAATGTCGAACAAAAACTTCTCTACGTTGTTACTTCTATGAATTATTATAATAGATTTTTTTTTTTTTAAAACAAAAAACACCCAATGTTCTCTTGCCATGAATAATACCTAGAAAGTGATACAGCCCAAAAAAAAAAAAAAAAAAAAAGATATCACTGTATATTTTACGATTATTATAATATAAATCACACTATAACGTCTATAACGTGCCGTATTTACTGTCTGGTTTTTTTTTGCCACATCTAACGCGAAACTCAACTACATACCTGCGCTATACTTTCAATCCAATTTCTTGTTAAATTGCAAATACGTATGAAATACGTGTCAGCGTGTGTTCCAGGTGATGAGTGACATTGTGTTGAGTCCACTGATACACGTGACGAGAGTGGATACCGCGTCAGAAGAAGCATGCGCTCTGTTGTTTGGTCTTTTCCTCCTTCACGTATCACTTCACACATGCCCCACCGTTGCCCCACAGCTGCCACACCACTGGATTATGTGCGATACGTTGTTTTGTTTTTTTCTCCCCTCACAGCTCCATACAGGTAGAACATTTCTATAAGTTATACATTAAACAGTATACAGTTATACAGTAAACTAGGATTTCAATCTCTTTATTTACCAGTCTTTATCTACCGTACGCTGTCGCATTCTCGAATATCGGCTATGTTTCCTACATTCTTCTTCTAAATCTAAATTCCGCCATCGCAGGATTGAACGCAGAATCGAGCGCGCGCCAGACAGGCACCACCGCGGAAGACGGTTTCATTAAGTGAACGCGCTCAAAACTCTGCAGGTTGCATCGCAGTTTGTTTTTTTTTTGGGGGGGAAAACTTTGCAAAATCCTATACGGAGCGTTTTATTAATCTGCATATTAAACCCCTATCTAGATGGGATTGAATTTACATGAGGTCGTGGGGTCATTTCCTATTTCACAGGCGCTCCTTAGCGTTTCTCCGTCCTCCTCTGAGAAAATTCCAATGCCAGATCACCCACTGTTTTTCGGCACACTCGGCGGCTGTCTGATCATTTTATTCCCGTCCGGATACACATGTCCGCGATTTTATATGCGGATGTTGCCTTCCGTTGGGGGGGCGGGATGGGGGGGGGATGGGGGAGCTATCTGCCTGCTGGTAACTGCCGCATTTACTCTCGTAGCGCTCGTATCGGTGAACGAAAAATGCACGCGTCTTGCTACTTTCATGTTATGAATTGTGTTTCCGGATTGTTTCCAAAAGAACCGGCGTCTCTTCTCTCCTCTCCAGTGCGTCTTTGCCGTCTTGTGTTGTGAAGGAAGAACGATCCTATGACCACGGGACTCAAGCGTCCGGGGTTCGTATAAATTACAGTCCCCTGATAACTCACTCCTCGTGTGGTCATTTTTATAGCTGTCTGGATGCGAGAGTTTTATCCCTGAGGAATTATGATATATTATCGCACGTCCCCTTGATAAACGCATCCCGTCTAAACAGGGTTTTAGAAATGCTCTACCGATCCGTTTCTCACACGCGCGACGAGAGCGTCTCTAAATGTAAACGGTGTGTTCGACATCATCGTAAACTAATGTGCTCTGTAGTTGTTTAAAGACGGCGACCGACCGGATGGATTGTCTTTTTGCCGCCGCTTTCCTGATCGCTCGACTCGTTACGCGTCTGTCCTTTGATCGCACGAGCTAGCGCTTGATTAGAATTCGCATTAAGGATCGAGGCTTATGTGCGTCGCCGGACGTCTGACCGTTCGGGCATGTCGGCTGTAAATCTCTCCCGCTGATGACGCTCGTATCTCCACGTACTATTTTATGATAAGCGAAGGCTTACGTGAGCTCGCCGTGATTCGGGTGTATTTACGAGACACTCTAACTCGGAAGCCTTATGAGCACGTAAGTGTCAGAGCGAAGCTCCGTATCAAAGGAGCAGCTTGTGTACACGAGCCGAATGAACAAAGAGCGGACTCTGTGCAGGCTAACTTGCAGGCCAGATTCAGATGCATGTTGGAGAGGTCCTGAACATAGCAGTCTTTATGTTGTGGTGCAGTGGGGGAGGGACAGGAATGACCGCCATGGGCTCGTGTTACAGCCTGTTTTCTTAAGCCACAAATCACATGCCCACTTCCAGCACTTAACCGGCAGTCGCTGCCTCTGTGACCGAGGACCGAGCACAGATAGCTGGATGTTTTACAATCTGAGGCACTGTGATCGTGCTCTTCGTTTACCTTGTGATTTTAATCAGCGTAGTGAGTAAGTTCCTGCGAGCTCTCGATCGTCTGATCTCACATATGGGAAATTCGCAGAGGCAGACCACCAACTAATCCAAAAAAAAAAAAAAAAACAATAAAAACCCCTGCAAATACAGTTTACTAGCTCTATTGTGCTTGGAAATTTGTTTAGAGTGGTGCAGAAAATGTTTAGACACTTAGAAATGATGGCTCTAGTCATCGACGGAGTTATACATCCGTTACAACGTGGTTATAAGCCATGTTTCTAAACTAGCATAAAGGATTAGTGCGTGCAGTCGGAACTGTTCACCGATCCACATCGAAAACACGATTCGGATTTGGAAAGAAGTTGACGAAATGCAAACGAGTGGCTGGAGGATGATCGAAGATACTGCAACGCCTTGAATTCACACTGCTACGGGGTGAAAGCGGTTCCTGAGAGACGTTTACTCGCGCATGAGGACGCTCTCGATAAATACTGCAATGTAAAAAAAAAAAATGATAAAAAACACAAAAAATAACTCCACAGTGGTTGAGGGTTTGAAAATAATATTCTAGTGGTACTACAGTCATCGCTCTTTTTTGTGTGTGTGTGTGTGTGCAATTTTTGTTTAAAAGCTTCCAGAATTCCGTGCACATTTATAAACACCTCGATGTGAAAATAACCCCCCCCCAATCCCTCCTGCTCTAATCGTACCGCTGGTTTAAGAGCACCGACTGCCAAATGCACAACTGCACCTCTCCAATTTGCCCATCCAGCATGGAAAATTCGTTCCAGTGCCCGGTTTCTGCTGATTACCCATGAACGCAGTTGACCTCAGGCCACATCCCTGAAAACAAACCAGCGGCACACTGTACACACAGACAGCGTACACGATGGCACGGTCCGCTCCGTTCGTCTCCGTCCGGATGGGTCGCTCCGGCCCAGGACTTCTTCCTGACTGTCCGCGTTTCTAGTCTGCGTGTGGACCGACCTGAAAGGTCGACCAGATCGACCTCGCGGCGGAGCGAGACGTGTTTATCCGTACACCTCATATCTATCTCGGTGCTACCAAAACCTGTAGTGGCACAAGCTGTGTACCTGGTGGTGATTGAGCAATAATGTCAATATTTACAGAAGTGCCATGGGATGGGAGAAAATACGGAGACGACAAAAAAAAAAGACGCAGTCGGTGGTCATGTGTACGTTTTGGAGGGACTCGTGTGTGTGTGTGTGTGTGTGTGTGTCAGCTTAAATAATAAGAAATGGGGAAATACTATCTAACATATTTCATATCAGATCAACAGAAATGACATTTATTCATGATAGGGAAATCAACAACAACTCTCCAGGGTCTGTCCTGATTTTGTTAGCACTATAAAACCCTCAGATGTATTTTGGCAGCTTGTTTATAAATACAAACTCACACAATGTAAACACAATGTAAACACAATGTAAACACGCCTCTCTGGACTCGTTGAAGCCAGTCCTCACACTCAGAGCGGCTTCTTTTTTCTCTTACCGAGCAATTTCTACAATGAAAACATCTCATGAGCAGCAAAATGTTGCCGTAAACCTTTCATTCCGGTTAAAACAACTGGACATGAGGTTAATGTGGGGTTTTTTTCTCGGTGTAACCGTGTGGTACAGCTCGACCTAGCTGGCTAGTTGTTGCTTTGCTAACGGCTGCATACAGTTTGTACAAACATACAAAGCTGTTTATTGTTTTTGTTTGTTTTGGGGGGGGGGGTCGTGGAAAAATGACAACTTTTCAACGACATGTGAATGAAAAAGAAAAAAAAATTAAACAAACGACAATTCAAACGCCGACACAAACACGAGGAACCGCGACCAAAGCAGTGGGTTGATATTAAAGGTTTCCAGTATAAATGTCGGTGAAACCATGCGCGAGATGTCAAACCGTGCGGCTGTGAGCTGCTGTGTGTGTGATGTCGAGTTCTAACGCGTTATAATAGAACAAGCGGGGTCTTACCGTGAGTTCGGGGTTGTCGGTGTCGCGGTGGCTCACGGCGCGGATGACCCCGGCACGCCACGGCCAGCGCGCGATCTCCGCGAGCTCCGGCGGCGCCTCTCCGCTCACGCACAGGAACCGCTTCCCCACCAGCTCCGGCCGCGCTTCCACAACCGCCGCCGCCGCCGCCGCCATGGCCCCTTCAGGCGCACAGAGAGAGCCCTAAACCCCTCGGAAACTTCAGCGCCGACGCCCTACCGATCGGACATTGACTACGGGAGAACTGGTGAACAGAACAAAAGAAAAAAAGAAAAGAAAGAAAGAAAAAAAAAGAGAGAAAGGCAAGAATTTTTGTCGTTTTGCGTGTCGACCGCAACCCGGAGGGGGGATTTAAATTTCTTTCAGCCTCCGCCCGCAAATAGCCGCTCTTTCACTCCGCCACACTCAACACTGGAGACGCATTACCGCCGCGTGGTATCCCTCCGCTGCGCACTACACCGCATACTACCGTACTATACAGTATGGACACCTACACTAATGACGCGTCCTCCGTTTAAAGCGTACTAATTAGTACAGGAGCACGTGATGTAAACCCCACAGCATGGAAAAGTATTATTATTCTATTTTACTGGTAGTACTGACCACCTGTTATTTATAGCCTACTGAAAATAGTACTCGCTCAGTATTGTTATTGGTTTTGTTAACCATATGAGTGAGTACTATTACTATTAATAATAATAATAATAATAATAATAATAATAATAATAATAATAATAATAGTAATGAAAGGCTTGGGGAGTAACGGAATACATGTAACTGCGTTACGTAATCAAGATACAACAAACAAACATAACTGTAATCCGTTACAGTGACGTCAGAAAAACAAAGAAAAAAAGTAATCAGATTAAAAGTACAATTTGTCAAAATAAATAAATGGATAAATAAATAAAGGGGAATACTATCAGGATTACATTTTTTTTTTCATTTAAATTAATCTTTTGACATAACATAGTATAGACAGCTGTAGGATTATAGTTCTGCTTCTCTCTTGCCAGTTGTGACTCACACCAGCTACAAATGTATATATTTTATTTAAACGAATCCAAACATTGAACATTTTTGTAAGCTCTAAAATAAGCTCTAAATAAAAGTATTTTAGATCACGTTGCTTTTCTCTTGACTTTATTTACATATCTGACATTGAAGTAATATGATATATTAGTAATATATATATAATAGTTGGTAGCACGTTTGCCTCGCCCCCTCCGTGTTGGGGGTTCGAATCCAGCCCTCCCCGTTTCCATTTCTCCCGTGTTTCAGGGATTTCCTCTGCGTACACTTGTTTTCCTCTCCCAGTCCAAAGACATGAGTTTTATATATACAGTATCTCAGAAAAGTGAGTACACCCCTCACATTTTTGTAAATACTTGATTATATCTTTTCATGTGCCAACTCTGAAGAAATGACACTTTGCTACAATGTAAAGTAGTGAGTGTACAGCTTGTGTAACAGTGTAAACACACAGCCATTAATGTCTAACCCGCTGCAACAAAAGTGAGTACACCCCTAAGTGAAAATGTCCAAATTAGGCCCAATTAGTCATTTTCCCTCCCCGGTGTCATGTGACTTGTTAGTGTTACAAGGTCTCAGGTGTGAATGGGGAGCAGGTGTGTTAAATTTGGTGTCATCGCTCTCACACTCCCTCATACTGGTCACTGGAAGTTCAACATGGCGCCTCATGGCAAAGAACTCTCTGAGGATCTGAAAAAAAGAAATTGTTGCTTTACATAAAGATGGCCTAGGCTTTGGATATTTGGACATTTTCACTTAGGGGTGTACTCACTTTTGTTGCCAGTGGTTTTGACATTAATGGCTGTGTGTTGAGTTATTTTGAGGGGACGGCAAATTTACACTGTTACACAAGCTGTACACTCACTACTTTACACTGTAGCAAAGTGTCATTTCTTCAGTGTTGTCACATGAAAAGATATAATCAAGTATTTACAAAAATGTGAGGGGTGTACTCACTTTTGTGAGATACTGTATATATAAAACTCATGTCTTTGGACTGGGAGATACTGTTTACATACATACATACATACATACAGTAATGTGCAAAAGTCTTAGGCATTCAAAGAAATGCTTTTTAGATGCTTTTAAAAATAATGAAATTAAAATTTTCTATATAAACAATACTACAAAGAGAAGCAAACAGTAATACATTAAACAAAGTCAATATTTAGTGTGATGACCCTTTACTTTAAAAGAAATTTGCCTTTATTATGTTTTTTTGTCTGAAAATTGGTCTCTTACATAATATGTTGCTTTATTTACTGACATACAAACCGTTTTCTGTCGCATTTAATTTTGTGCTGGAAAACTAAGGTTTGGAAATCTCAGATGTTTTTGTACTGACTCAATAAGTCGCAACCGTGCAGTTATACTGAATATCAGCATGGCTGTGATTCGGCCGAGTGCCGTAGGTAATCACAAATATGCTGATATTCAGTATAACTACACAATTGCAGGGGTCATATTGCTTTTATATAACAATTCTATAAACAAGACATTAAATCAAGTAACTGACATTTTGGAAACAATACGGCCAAATGTTTTGTTTATTTTTGCTTCAATAGTGGAAATAGATCCCAAAGAAGCTAGCTCACATTGATTTATACGTTCCTCCGATAGGTGCCTCTGATAAAATCGATGTCCCCTCTTCCTTTTCATCTTCATCTGACGAGCTTTCATATTGTAAGTGAAATGTTATATTCCTGAAAAATTTAGCTTTTGCCATGTCCACTAATGTGGTTGGCACGTTCGCCTCACACCTCCAGGTTCGGGGGTTCGATTCTCACCGTGGCCCTGTGTGCGCGGAGTTTGCATGTTCTCCCCGTGCTGCGGGGGTTTCCTCCGGGTGCTCCGGTTTCCTCCCCCAGTCCAAAGACATGCATGGTAGGCTGATTGGTGTGTCTAAAGTGTCCGTAGTGTATGAACGGGTGTGTGAGTGTGTATGTGAGTGTGCCCTGCGATGGACTAGCACCCCGTCCAGGGTGTACCCCGCCTTGTGCCCGATGCTCCCTGGGATAGGCTCCAGGTTCCCCGTGACCCTGAAAAGGATAAAGCAGTATAGAGGATGGACGTATGGATGGATGTCCACTAATGATGTTCCTAACTCTACTGTAGTAACGGTTTTGAACTAGGAAGTGGGATTGTACGTGGCAAACACAGACGAGCAGAGCGATACACACAGTAAAACATCCCAGTACGATTATACTAAATATAAGCACTCTTGGAATACCACTCACCAATCACATTAGTGGACCAGAACTAGCTGTTGTACATATCCAAAATAATAATGCATGTAATAAATGTGTTATTTACATACCACATACTAATCACTGGGTTTCTAAGTATTGCAAACTTTTCAAACTTTATGTCTCGGTATCTTAAAATCACAGAATTGTCAGATATATAGCAGCATTGGATCAAACAGAATATATACTATTACTGCTACAATCCAGATTAAGCAGCGACAAATACATAAACAAGGGACTGTGCCACTTATTTTATTATTCAGATGTCATTTCATTTGTCCTAAGTAAAACCTCTCAGTCTGCTATTCTACATTAGTTTTATGCACATTCTTACACGTTGTACAAGAAGGTCCATGACATAATATTAAATAATATTCTATATAATGCAAATGCAGGATACAGTAACTGTTATGAAAAATATCTTTGTGATTAATTAGCTTAATCTAACATGTGAGAAATCTAACATGTGATGGTAACAAATTTATGAAAAAAATGGAGGCACTAAACCCCACTGGAGCTTCTGTTTCTTGTTCTGTGCTCAGATGAGACAAAAATACAGATTTTTGGCCAGAGACACTCTGAGTGGGTTTGGCTTATAAAGGGATGGTTACATAGAAAATACCGTAATCCTTATTGTTAAGTATGCTGGAGGATTTGCGATGTTTTAGGGGCATTTTGTACTCCAAAGGCCCTGGGAACCTTTTTAGGATACTTGACATCCTGGACTCCATGAAGCACAAGCAGATTTGAAATGAAAATCTAGCTGCCTCTGCCAAGAACCTACAACTGGAACTTTGGAACTTCCAGCAGGATGATGATCCAAAACACATGTCCAAATCTACACTAAAATGGTTCAGTGACCTCAGAATAATGCTTTTGATATGGCCATCCCAGTCTGCTGATTTAAACCCCATTGAAGACCTGTGGGATGAGCTGAAAGGGGAAAGTACCACGGAGGATGTCGAGAGATTGTGTATTGAGAAATGTCCTCAGATTTACGGCTGTGTTTTCTCAAATCGCATCAAGCTTTATAGGGGAAGATTCAGCGTTGTTATGGGTATTATGTTGTTGTTGTTGTTCAAATAATAGTAATAATCTTCAAATAAAAGACATTTTACCTCTTACCAATTGAGACAATAATCCTGTATCTGACCACGTGCAATGTATTCAAAATATTCATATAAGGTAAAACAATTCAATGCATTTTCTTTTTCTAAAACATCCTTCACTTGTCATTTGCACATTCGCATTCTCTCTTTGTAGGTTTATTGCTCCTAACCGTGCAGCAGTTGGAATAAAATAGGGGTGGGGGTGCTGTTGTATGTAAAGCATGTCCACTGGCAATCAGCCTTGTGTCTCCTTCAGGTCAGAGCAATAGATTGAGAAAGATAGGCTGCTGCTGATAGAATCACAAATCATAGTGCTCCTGAGACGGCTGTTAAACTGCACCTGTCTGGTCATGAAGACGCTCCGCTGCAAGCAGAATAGCAAATCAACATGAGAACAAAGTGGCCAGTGCAATTTAACACGTCGCTTTATATTCCAGGCTTCTTCTTTTTTTTTTTTTTTCTACACCACCCACCAGAGTAACGCTATGCAGCAAAATAACAGTGTTCCATTTTCACAACTTGTATTACAATGCATCTAGGTCTTTGGAGGTGGGGCTGTTGTAACATCCTTGTCAGTAGCACCTCCATTTAATGAGGTATTATTTAAATATTAACCACTCTGTGTGTGCGAAAAGAAGTAATTGCCTTTTACCTCGAACAAAAAAAGGCATTGAATTTCCACTTTGTGTAATTAACCTTTTCAATTGAAATTAAACAGTTGACACACAATAACAGGTCTTTTACAACATGGAAGGCATGCCAGGGTATTCACAACGCTCCAGTGCAAGGCTGTCTGCAGGTATCCGGCGCTCGTGTGTAACGTTAGAATGAAAATTAGAAGCAGGGAAGGAAATACCCATGAATTAGCCAGCAAAACCACAACTGACAAATATCTGATTAGGAAGAATGTTCATAACGTGCATCTTAAATGCGTGTATTCCAATCAAACAGAAAAACATACGTATGTTTCTAATTATCTAAACAAGAAAATGAAAATATAATAAAATGTATTCAGTATGTGCAAATAAATTAATACACTTATGGCCACAAGGATATTAAGTGAAAATGAACAGGTCATGATATGATGTGTTACTTCGTTCCTATTCGACATACGATTTATTTTGTTTCTATATGCTATATGTTGTTTTGATTGCATATAATATGCGTTTTATTTTTATATAGTGTGTCTTTGTTTTGTTTCTATATGTCTGTCAGGTGGCAGGGACGGATGCAGTGCAGGCAAAACAAAGCTTTATTTACACAAATCTAAATCGTAAGTCAAGCTCAGCAACCAAAACCAGGCAATACTCAGGGAATCGGCATCCACCTACAATATGAAAGGCTTGGAGGGATCGTGGTGTTTAAGAATGGGGGCTGAGGTGAAAGCTTCTATGAGGCGCTCGAATGCTTGGTTTGTTGACGGGTTACAATGAAGTGTCTTGGGTCTGTTCTTAAGCATGGAGGTTAGGGGTGAGCCGATGGTGCTGAAACCTCCCGATGAACCTCCTAGAAAATTTCACTCCCTAAGAATCTTTGTCTTTCCTTAACAGTGGTTGGAAAAGGTCGGTTAGTAATGGCCGCGAACTTGTCCTGGTCCATAAGTACCCTTTCTGGGCAGAGAACGAGATCTTTGAAACATGAAATTCACATTTTTCCCATTTAACATAGAGCTGGTTCTCCAAGAGCCGAGCAAGGAACCTTTCTGACATGGAGGGTGTGTTTCTTTTTACTTGGTGAGTAGATCAAGATATCGTAAATGTCTGCTATCATGAATTCGCCCAGCCCATCACAGAGAATGTCACTAGCTATGTTTCCATCCAAGTTGAGAATTTAATGTATGCGAAAATTTGGAATATAGCGTAAAACATTTGCGAATAAAGCACCATTTCTATCCCATGTGGTCAAGAGAACAAAATATTCACTTCCGTGGAAACACTTCCTCTCACTCTCTGCCGTTTTTACTTTTCTGAGACAATTATCCAATCACATGATTCGCTGAGGCAAAGTCACACGATGTACATCGAGGAATTTATTCAGTAAATGTGTTCCCATTGTAGTTTAGGTCTTCTTATTGAATAAAACAATTATTTACCTCGGTTAATTTTGGAGATTTTATTCACAAGTGGTGTTCCATCCAGTGTTATTTAAAAAAAAAAATTTTTATGTGTTCTCCCAAAATTGTACGGAAACATAACTACTGATGAGACAGACTGGTGCTGAAGAAAGCTCATATGGCATTACGCAGTACTCAAAGTGACCAGAGGTGGCGCTAAAGTCCATCTTCCATTCATCACAACTGTGATGTGGGTACGCACCAAGTTGTAGGCACTATGCAGGTCTAAGTTAAAGATTTTGGCCTCTCATAGTCGTCCCAGAGCAGAGGATAACGATACTTGATTGTGACTTGATTCCAGTCCGCTTTAATCTACGCAGGGCGACAGGGCAAACACTTTCTTCTCATCAAAAAAATGCCCGTGGATGCTGGTGAGGTTGAGGGCCAAAGTACAGATCTGTTTCAGGGCCTCGGTGAAATATTCATCCATAGCTTGGGTATCCTGCTTGCCCACTGACTTTGGTTTTGTTGAAAACCTCCTTGATTTCATGATACTAAGGGATAATTTCCATAGCTTGGGCATGCAATGAGTGGAGAAGCTGATAAGAGAGTGCTGTAGAGAGAGAGTTAGCGCAGTGGTCAGGGTGGTGTGGATAGAGCTGTTTGAGCTGCGGGCTGAGCAGGGGTATCTACTGCTGCTGCACTCTGACACTACTCCAGATTACCTCCTGCATCCATTTTGCAGGCGAAGTATCCTGTCAGGCAGCAGGGATGGATGCAAGTTCAGATAAACAAGACTGTCTTTGTTTCACCCCTGAGAAAAACTGCTTTTTTTGACTTCCACAAGCAGTAAAGCTGAATTGGTGTTGCACCTAATGATAAATCACCTTTATGATAAATAATGATAAATCAGATAAATGACTCTTTATCTATTTTATACAGTGAGGGAAATAAGTATTGAATGGGTCAACATGTTTTTCAGTAAATATATTTCCAGTGAGGCTTTTCACATGAAATTGTCACCAGACATCAGTATTAACTCAAGAAATCCACAAATATAAAGAATTCACAACATTAAACTCCATAAATGAAGTCATGTGTAATAAAGCGGAATGACACAGTATTGAAGACACTAACTGAAATGTATTTAATACTTAGTGGAGAAGCCCTTGTTTGTAATGATAGCTTCAAGACGCTTCCTGTATGAAGAAATTAATCAGCCGCCGTATTCAGGTGTGATTTTGGCCCATTCTTCTAAACATATTGTCTTTAAATCTTGTTCGATTGGATTCAAGTCAGGTGATTGATTGGGCCAATCTAACAGCTTGATTTTTTCCTCTGAAACCAGTTGAGAGTTTCCTTTACTGGATGCTTTGGATGGTTGTCCTGCTGGAAGCTCCACCCACGTCTCATCTTCATCATCCTGGTGGATGGCAGCAGATTCTTCTCAAGAATCTCCCGGTAAAGGGTTCCATTCATCGTTCCTTCAATTATATGAAGACTGCCAGCATGACGCGATGTAAAACAGCCCCACACCATGATGCTTCCACCTCCAAACGTCACTGTTGGTGTAGTGTTTTTAGGGTGATGTGCAGTGCCATTTCTTCTCCAAACATGCTCAAAATGTTCAATTTTGCCCTCATCTGACAAGACTACACTCTCCCAGTATTTCATAGTCTTGTCCAAATGAGTTGCAGCAAACTTTAAATGAACTTCGACATGCCTTTTCTTTAGTAATGGAGTCTTGCGGAGTGAGCGTGAGCAGTGGAGTGCATTGCCTATTGTTTTCTCTGTGACGATGGCACCTGCTGCCTCCAATTGTTTCTGGAGCTCTTTCCGAGTGGTCCTTGGCTCTTGGGCTAGGTGACATGGCAATTTCACGCATCGCGTGACTGTAAAACTGCACCTGTGAACCAGCCTTATTATCTTATCTTCAGCGAAAGACTACAAGTACAATGAGGGGGTGGAGCATGCCACAGCGGCCCTTGAGAGGGCTGACTGCACACATTGTGAATGCTTTACAATCAGGCAGCTCCACTCGGGCCTTGCTCTCGTCTTGGCCAAAGGTACTTGGGTTTCAGAGCCTCGCGGATCTGGGCCGACCACTGCCGATTCTGAAAGCCAGCTCAGGCCCTGGGGATCCCGTATGGATCTGAAAGAGGAGCTGGAGACAAGCATGGCTCTATCTCTTGCTCTGTCTTCCGAGTCTAGCTCTCCACTGGATTTTGGAGCTCACGTCACGACTCCTCATTCCGGTATGGAAAGCCAAAACACCCTCTCTGACTCTGAGGAGCCAGAGGGGGGAGTCATTGCACCAAAAATGGAGAGCGTCTCTCAAGCATATAAAGAACTGCTTGGGGAATAAACAGCATGGGTATTTGGCTATGCCAAAGGTGGAGGAGCCACTTGCAAGCTACCTCTCTTCATCAATGGCAGGAAATTTAGGGAGGCCAGCTTTGCCATCCAAGCCATGTAAGGACTCCTTGGCAATGGTTGGCGAAGCCTATGCAGAAGTGCATCTTGCTTGTGGGCCACTGCATATGATGGCAGTGTTGCAGGCCTTCCAAGCAGACCCGCTAGTGAGCTCAACAGTGGGGAGGGAATTGGGCCCAAGGCAGTTATTGAGCTTCGCCGAGCCATGGATTTGTCTCTAGGGGCGTATGTTATATGGGATGTTATATGGGATTCTATCCCCAACACGCATAGGGTCAATCCTATCAACATTGAGCAAGATAAAGCTGGGTCTGGGCATCTGCTCCAGTCTCTCTGAGAGACTGTTGGGGCTTATGGCAGCCAACGTTATACTGTTGGGCCTATTGCACATAAGACCGTTTCAGTAGTGACTCAAAAATCCTCAGATGAATCCCCTGAGAGTACTCAGTGTCATGCGGCGATGGCTTCGTGCTCTGAAAATTTGGAGGTGTCCCCGGGTTTCTAGCCTCAGGTCACACTCTCGAGGCATCTCATTATCACAAGACGGTAATGACAGATGCCTCCCTCATGGGCTGGGGCGTCTTCTTAGATGGCTGTCTAGCTCATGGTCCCTGGAGCAGCCATCATCTGGAGTGGCATATAAGTTGCCTAGAAATGTGGGCCATATTTCTAGCACCGACATTCTTTCTTCCTCAGTTGAGAGGTCACCATGTGTTAGTTGTGACAGACAACACAGCGGTGGTCTCATATATCAACCACCAGGGAGGGTTACGTTAGTGCAATAACGTAACCTTCCTGGCAACCGGAATGTGGGGGCAGACATCCTGTTGAGGCAGGGGCTGGGGTCCGGAGATTGGAGGCTCCATCCATAAGTGGTGGAGTCTGTATGGCGGAGGTTCGGCCAAGCAGAAGTGGATGTGTTCGCCTCCGAGGAGAAAACACACTGCCTGCTGTGGTTTGCCCTCACTCCTCCCGCACCATTAGGGCTGGACGCCATGATGCACACATGGCAGAGGTCATGTCTGTATGCTTTTCCCCTGATTGCTCAGCTCCTAAAAGTTCTAACGAGAGTTTGACAAGACTGTCTACCTCTGCTGCTAGTAGCACCTCACTGGCTAGCTCAAATATGGTTCTCAGAGATAATATAGCTGTTAGACTGCACTCCCTGGGACATTCTTGTTCGCAGGGATCTACTGTCTCAAGCCAGATGGTTGACTTATCACCCTCGGCCGGAACTAAGGAAACTGTGGGTCTGGCCCCTGAGGGGCACAAACTCATAAATTGTAGAGACCATGCTGAATGCTAAAGCAACAACCACGAGAAACTTATATGCGCTCAAGTGGCAACTTTTTGTGTCGTGGTGTGAGGAACATCAGTCGGACCCAGTAAACTGCACAATCGCTACTGTCCTGGAGTTCTTACAGGAAGGTTTCTCAGCAGGGTTGGCTCCTTCTACAATCAGGGTCTTCATGGCCACCATTTCAGCCTGCCATGGCTCTATTGATGGATGGTCAACGTCCTCTAACATCGAGGTTTGTGCGTCGTGTCAGGCGGCTGAGGCAAACCACGCATGCCTTAATGGGACCTGTCTATGGTCCTGGAAGGTCTGTCAGGCACCCCATTTGAGCCCTTAGAGTCTGCCTCAGAGAAGCATCTAACTCTAAAGGTAGCTCTTCTGCTGGCCCTGACATCTCTCAAGCGAGTAGGAGATTTACAAGCTCTCTATGTTGCCCCTTCCAGCCTTGACTTCCCCTTGATGCTATATGTTTATTGAATTTCTTTTTCTTACCTGTTTATTTTTTTCTACATTATGTTATTTCTTTTTTTCTTCTTCTATATATATGTTGTGAGTTTTTGTTCTATATTTTGTGTTTATTTTTTTCTATATGCTATGTCTTTATTTTGTCTCTATATGTTAGATGTTTATTTTGATTCTATGTACTTATTCTGTCTTTATTTTTGTATGTATTTATGTATTTATTGTATTCTATGTTATGTGATTTTTGTTTCTATATGCTATGTTTTAGTTTTTATCTGCTATGTGTTTCTTTTGGTTCTATATGTTACGTGTTCACTTTGTTTCTATATGCTATGTTTATTTTTTTTTCTATATGTCATTTCTTTCCTTTGTCTCTATATGCTATGTATTTATTTTGTTGCTATGTGCTACATGCTCATTTTGTTTCAGTATGTTGCTTATTTTTTTTTATGCTATTTCTTTTTGTTTCTATATGTTATGGCTTTATTTTGTTTCTATATGTTGTGTTTATTTTGCTTCTATTTGTTGTGTTTATTTTGTTTCTATATGTTGGGTTTATCTTGTTTCTTTGTGATATATATATATATATATATATATATATATATATATATATATATATATATATATATACACATATATGTTATATGCTATGTATTTATTTTATTTCAATGTTAAGTATTTATTTTTCTTCTATATGTGATGTGTTCACTTTGTTTCTATACGCTAAGGGATTTTGTTGTAAATGTTATGTTTTTGTTATTTTGTTTCTATATGCTATGTGATTTTTTTTCAATGTGCTGTGTATTTATTTTGATGCTATGTGCTATGTTGCTCCTATAATTTATGTTTATTTTATCTGTATGTTATGTGATATTTGTTTCTGTAGGTTATGATTTTTTGTTTCTATATGCAATGTTTATTTTTTCCATATTCTATGTATTATTTCATTTGTATATTGTTATGCATTTATTTTGTTATTTCATACTGTTAATTTTGTTTCTATATGCTGTTTATTTTTTTCAATATGTTGTGTTTATTTTTCTATATGCTCTGTATACATAGCATATATATATATATATATATATATATATATATATATATATATATATATATATATATATATATATATATAAACGTAACATATTGGGGGAAAAATAGCCTAATGAAATAAATATTTATTTATTTTGTTTCTATACGCTATGTATTCAGTTTGTTTCTATAGCCTATGCTATGGCTTTATTTTCTTTCATGTAGTGTCCTTGGGCAAGACACTGAACCCCAAGTTGCTCCCGATGGCAAGTTAGCGCCTTGCATGGCAGCTCTGCCATTGGTGTGTGTGTGAGTGTGTGTGTGTGTGTGTGTGTGAGTGAGTGTGTGTGAATGAGTGAATGCGACACAGTGTAAAGCGTTTCGGATAAAAGCGCTATATAAGTGCGCCATTTACGATTTACGTTGTGTGCGAGTTTTCACGGCATTTTGCGACAGGTCACACACACGCGCGGCAGTGCGGCAGTGCTGCGTCTGAAATGTGCTTACCTACTATTTAGTAGGAGAAATGTTCATGCATCGGACGCAGCCTATGGCTTCAAGCAGTCGTTTATTTTCACATATAGAATGACAAATAAATATTTGCACTTGAAGCTTTCGTAAAATGTAAAACTAAAGACTCAAAACTGTATGTTTATTTGAAATTCTGGAGGGAATTTCGAATGGCGTTGGCATGGGAACGTCGAATGGCGTTGGCATGGGGACTTAATGACGTGTTCTATTTATCTCTGTTATTTAACATGTAAAATAGGAACATGAAAGGAATAATCTAAACACAACTGTTGTAAAGACCTTAATGAGGATATTGTCTTATTCAGAATAGGGTCAATAATTAAGTACTGCTGTCCAGGTAAGCATAGTCTATAATGTACGATATAATTTGTACATATATATGTACAAATATGATTTGTGTTTACTTCGAGTATGACTTTAGTCGGATTAAGGTCATCAGAAATCGCTGTTTACATGCTAGTTTCTTAATCAGAGTATCGTCTAAATCAGGTTAATATCGGGTTATTGTTGTCCATGTGAACATACTGTACATGTGTTTATTTTGTTTCTCTGTTGCTATGTCTTTATTTTGTTTCCAAATGTTCTGTCTTTATTTAGTTTCTATGTGCTATGGCTTCATTTTCTTTCTCTGTGATATGTCTTCATTTTGTTTCTGTATGTTCTGTCTTTTTTGCTTCTAAATGTTTCTATATGCTATGTCTTTATTTTGTTTCTAAATGTTCTGTCTTTATTTTGTTTCTACGTGCTATGTCTTTTTGTTTCTATGTTCTATGTCTTTATTTTGTTTCTACATGCTGTCTTTATTTTGTTTCTAAATTTTCTGTCTTCATTTTGTTTCTATGTGCTGTCTTAATTTTTTCTCCGTGCAATGGCTTTTATTTTGTTTCTCCGTGCTATGTCTTAATTTTTTTTCTAAATGTTCTGTCTTTATTTTGTTTCTCTGTGCTATAAGTCTTTATTTAGTTTCTCTGTGCTATATGTCTTTATTTTGTTTCTCTGTGCTATATGTCTTTATTTTGTTTCTCTGTGCTATATGTCTTTATTTTGTTTCTCTGTGCTATATGTCTTTATTTTGTTTCTAAATAATCTGTCTTTATTTTTTCCCTAAGTGTTCTGTCTTTATTTTGTTTCTATTTTGTTTCTATATGCTTTGTCTTTATTTTGTTTCTACATGCTATGTCTTTATTTCGTTTCTTCATGCTATGTCTTTATTTTGTTTTTACGTGCTATGTCTTTATTTTGTTTCTATGTTCTATGTCTTTATTTTGTTTCTAAATGTTCTGTCTTTATTTTGTTTCTTCATGCTATGTCTTTATTTTGTTTCTATATGCTATGTCTTAATTTTTTCTACATGCTATTTCTTGTATTTTGTTTCTATGTGCTGTCTTAATTTTTTCTACGTACTATGTCTTTTATTTTGTTTCTATGTGCTATGTCTTTATTTTTTTCTAAATGTTCTGTCTTTATTTTGTTTCTATGTGCTGTCTTAATTTTTTCTACGTACTATGTCTTTTATTTTGTTTCTATGTGCTATGTCTTTATTTTTTTTGGTGTTTATTTAGTTTCTTCATGCTATGCCTTTATTTTGTTTCTAAATAATCTGTCTTTATTTTTTTTTCTAAGTGTTCTGTCTTTATTTTGTTTCTATATGCTTTGTTTTTATTTTGTTTCTATGTGCTGTCTTAATTTTTTTTTCTAAATGTTCTGTCTTTGTTTTGTTTCTTCATGCTTTGTCTTTATTTTGTTTCTAAATAATCTGTCTTAATTTTTTTTCTAAGTGTTCTGTCTTTATTTTGTTTCTAAATGTTCTGTCTTTATTTTGTTTCTACGTGTTATGTCTTTTTTTTTTAAAATGTTGTCTTTATTTTGTTTCTAAATAATCTGGTTTTATTTTTTTTTCTAAGTGTTCTGTCTTTATTTTGTTTCTATATGCTTTGTTTTTATTATGTTTCTATGTGCTGTCTTAATTTTTTCTACGTGCTATGTCTTTATTTTGTTTTTACATGCTGTCTTTATTTTGTTTTTAAATTTTCTGTCTTTATTTTGTTTCTACATGTTCTGTCTTTATTTTGTTTCTAAATTTTCTGTCTTTATTTTGTTTCAAAATTTTCTGTCTTTATTTTGTTTCTACGTGCTATGTCTTTATTTTTTTCCCTAAATGTTGTCTTTAATTTTTTTTCTAAATGTTCTGTCTTTATTTTGTTTCTAAATGTTGTCTTTATTTTGTTTCTCCGTGCTATGTCTTAATTTTTTTCTACATGCTATTTCTTGTATTTTGTTTCTAAATGTTCTGTCTTTATTTTGGTTCTATGTGCTATATATATATATTTTTTTCTAAATGTTCTGTTTTTATTTAGTTTCTTCATGCTATGCCTTTATTTTGTTTCTAAATAATCTCTTTATTTTTTTTCCAAAGTGTTCTGTCTTTATTTTGTTTCTATATGCTTTGTTTTTATTTTGTTTCTATGTGCTGTCTTAATTTTTTCTCCGTGCTACGTCTTTATTATATTTTTCTAAATGTTCTGTCTTTATTTTGTTTCTAAATGTTGTCTTTATTTTGTTTCTACGCGCTATGTCTTTATTTTGTTTCTACGCGCTATGTCTTTATTTTGTTTCTACGCGCTATGTCTTTATTTTGTTTCTACGCGCTATGTCTTTATTTTGTTTCTAAATGTTGTCTTTATTTTGTTTCTACGCGCTATGTCTTTATTTTGTTTCTAAATGTTGTCTTTATTTTGTTTCTACGCGCTATGTCTTTATTTTGTTTCTACGCGCTATGTCTTTATTTTGTTTCTACGCGCTATGTCTTTATTTTGTTTCTACGCGCTATGTCTTTATTTTGTTTCTACGCGCTATGTCTTTATTTTGTTTCTAAATGTTGTCTTTATTTTGTTTCTACGCGCTATGTCTTTATTTTGTTTCTAAATGTTGTCTTTATTTTGTTTCTACGCGCTATGTCTTTATTTTGTTTCTACGCGCTATGTCTTTATTTTGTTTCTACGCGCTATGTCTTTATTTTGTTTCTACGCGCTATGTCTTTATTTTGTTTCTACGCGCTATGTCTTTATTTTGTTTCTACGCGCTATGTCTTCATTTCGTTTCTACGCGCTATGTCTTCATTTCGTTTCTACGCGCTATGTCTTCATTTCGTTTCTACGCGCTATGTCTTCATTTCGTTTCTACGCGCTATGTCTTTATTTTGTTTCTACGCGCTATGTCTTTATTTTGTTTCTACGCGCTGTCTTTATTTTGTTTCTACGCGCTATGTCTTTATTTCGTTTCTACGCGCTATGTCTTCATTTCGTTTCTACGCGCTATGTCTTCATTTCGTTTCTACGCGCTATGTCTTCATTTCGTTTCTACGCGCTATGTCTTTATTTCGTTTCTACGCGCTATGTCTTTATTTTGTTTCTACGCGCTATGTCTTTATTTTGTTTCTACGCGCTATGTCTTTATTTTGTTTCTACGCGCTATGTCTTTATTTTGTTTCTACGCGCTATGTCTTTATTTTGTTTCTACGCGCTATGTCTTTATTTTGTTTCTACGCGCTATGTCTTTATTTTGTTTCTACGCGCTATGTCTTTATTTTGATTTATTTTATTTGGATTTCTACGGTGTTTGGAGTTTTCCCCTGTACTTGGATTATGTTTCCCTGCCTAGCCCAGTCTGGATTGTTCGCCCGTTCGCCTCACCTACTGCTGTCTTCTGTGTTTCGTCTTCTGCCTGATCCCCGCACTCTAGTCCTGTTCGTCCACGTTTCCCTCCAACAAGGTATCGTAACAGATTACATCACCTACTATGGAGGCAGCGAATGCCCCAGAGTGGCAACGCCACATCCTGGAGCAGAATCGAGCGATAGCTGTACAGCGGGACCAGATATCGCTTTTAACTGAACAAGTGTCGCGCCCGTGCCCTTCCATGCTTCCGACCGTGACCCTGCTTGCTCCGTCCATGTACATTCCACCTCTAGCGTCAGCGTATGATCAACCAGCGCCGGCTGCGCACATTCCAGCCATGCCACCTGCGCACTATCCACCTCTACCTACACCAGTGAGATATGCTGGAGAGCCAGAACGATGTAAGGGTTTCCTGCTACAGTGCTTGTTGTTTTTTGAGAGCTACCCTGAGATGCCAGAAGTCCATAAAGTCACGCACTTCATGGAGCTCCTCACCGGACGCGCCCTGGCATTGGCTGCGGCGGAGTGGGAGCGAGGGGGCAGTACCAGACCCTCGCTAGTGGACTTCCTCTCCCGCTTCCAACGTGCTTTGATCATTCCCCTGACAGCTGGGAGACCGGCCAGGAGCCGGCCACCATCGCTGCACGGAGCAGGTGGAATGAGCCGGCTCTCAAGATCGCGTTCCATCAGGGGCTGAATCCCGAGTTGGTGAGAGAGTTAGCATGTCGGGGCGAACAGCTCACCCTCGAAGCCCTCATACACCTTGCAATATGGCTGGACCCTCTCTGCTGAACCAACCGCCCCGCGCTGTGGGGTCCCCTGCCACCAGAGCCAGCACCCCCAACCGAGCCCATGCAGCTCGGCCAGACCCGGATCCGCAAGGAAGAGAGGGTGAGGCGACATCGTGAGTCTCGATGCTTCTATTGTGGCGAGGGCACCCACCTCGTCTGTCGGTGCCCCCACAAGACACCATGACCAGCCGAGGGGAGCGCAGACCGCCAACCTCGTCGCCAAATGGTGAGTTCAATCCATTTACACACTCCACATATGTTGTGTTACCCATTAAAATAGAGCATTCAGGCCAGTCTTTTGTGCTTTCAGCGCTAATCGACTCAGGAGCAGCCGGGAACTTCATAGATCAGAAGACGGCGCAGAACCTCAGCCTCCCCGTACGCCCCCTGCTCCAGCCACGTCAAATCCAGTCCATCGACGGGTCCCCCATGGGGGGGATGTCATATCCCACTGCACACTGCCATTAAGACTGCAAGTTAGTACCCTCCACAACGAAACCATCGTCCTGTACATCACGGTCTCTGCCCGGCACCCCGTCATTCTCGGCCTACCTTGGCTGGAGCTTCACAACCACCAGGTCTCTTGGATGGACAAGCAGGTTACCCAATGGTCCCTGTACTGCCTGAGCAACTGCCTAAATGGCCCTGCGGTCCCTTTGGCAGCAACGACAGTGGAGAGCCCCATGTCTCCTTCCCGGAGCCAGTCCACCTCGGGGTCGTGTGAACCCTCTCTCCCAAGCTGAACACCGAGTCATGGAGGAATACATTCAGGAGGCCCTCCAACAAGGGTACATTCGACCCTCCACGTCCCCCTTGTCCGCCGTGTTCTTCTTTGTGGAAAAGAAAGGAGGGGGCCTACGACCGTGTATCAACTACCGGGGCCTGAACCAAGTGACAGTCAAGTACCGGTATCCCCTGCCACTAGTTCCGGCAGCCTTTGAACAGTTAAGATCCGCGACCATTTTCACGAAGCTGGACCTGCGTAGCGTGTACAACCTGGTCTGCATCCGGAAGGGGGATGAGTGGAAGACGGCTTTTAGCACCACCTCCGGGCACTACGAATACTCGGTCATGCCGTATGGGCTCGCTAACACCCCCTCGGTATTCCAGAGTCTAATCAATGACGTCCTGAGGGATATGCTGGGGAGGAGCGTCAGCGCATACATTGACGACATCCTGGTGTATTCGGCGTCCCTGGAAGAGCATATCGACCATGTCCGGCAGGTGTTGCGCTGCCTACTGCAACATTAACTTTATGTAAAGGCAGAGAAGTGTGAGTTCCACCAACACATGATCTCCTTCCTAGGATACATCATTAGCCAGAAGGGGGTCACCATGGACCAGCGCAAGATTCAAGCGGTGGTGGAATGGCCCACGACTCGAACCGGCAGGGAGTTGCAACGGTTCCTTGGCTTTGTGAACTTTTACTGATGGTTCATTCGAGACTTCAGTAAGATAGCACAACCCCTGACGTCCCTCCTGTATGGCAAGCCCAGGCAGCTCCTTTGGACCCCAACCGCCCAGGAGGCTCTGGACAAGCTCAAGCGGGCCTTCACCACGACCCCCATCCTTAGACACCCTGATTCCTCTGGACCTTTCGTCGTGGAGGTTGATGCCTCTGAGGCAGGGGTAGGGGCCATTCTCTCTCAGAGGCTCGGAGATATATCCAAGCTGCACCCCATAGCATTCTTCTCCCGCAAGTTGTCGCCAGCGGAACGCAATTATGACGTGGGGAACTGAGAACTTCTGGCAGTTAAACTTGCCCTGGAGGAGTGGAGACACTGGTTGGAGGGTGCACCCACCTGTTCATTATCAATACAAACCATAAGAACCTGGAGTACCTGAGGACGGCCAAGCGTCTCATGCCCCGCCAGGCCCGCTGGTCCCTGTTCTTCTCCAGGTTCCAGTTTACTTTATCATATAGGCCAGGAGCAAAGAACACTAAGGCCGATGCTCTGTCACGAATCCACTGCCCTGGAGCCGAGCGGACCACGGAGATTATATCCTGCCCCCCTCCTGCTAATTCACGTCTCGAGTCTGGGCCAGCTTCATGGAGAAGATGGGTGTCACTGTTAATCTCACCTCCGGCTATCACCCCCAGGCCATCACCCCCAGTGATGGGGGTCCTAGTCCTGTTCGTCCATGCTTGCCTCCAACAAGGTATCATAACACTGTGTCTTTATTTTGTTTCTAAATGCTTTGTCTTTATTTTGTTTCTAAATGTTCTGTCTTTATTTTGTTTCTATGTGCTATGTTTTAATTTTATTGTGTTTCTATATGCTATGGGTTTAATTTGTTTGTATTTCTTACGGGTTTATTTTGTTTCTATATGCTCTGAGTTTGTTCTGTTTCTACAGTGAGGGGAAAAAAGTATTTGATCCCCTGCTGATTTTGTACGTTTGCCCACTGACAAAGAAATGATCATTCTTTAATTTTAATGGTAGATTTATTTGAACAGTGAGAGACAATAACAACAAAAAAATCCAGAAAAACGCATGTCAAAAATGTTATAAATTGATTTGCATTTTAATGAGGGAAAAAAGTATTTGACCCCGCTGCAAAACATGACTTAGTCCTTGGAGGCAAAACCCTTGTTGGCAATCACAGAGGTCAGACGTTTCTTGTAGTTGGCCACCAGGTTTGCACACATCTCAGGAGGGATTTTGTCCCACTCCTCTTTGCAGATCTTCTCCAAGTCATTAAGGTTTCGAGGCTGACGTTTGGCAACTCGAACCTTCAGCTCCCTCCACAGATTTTCTATGGGATTAAGGTCTGGAGACTGCCTAGGCCACTCCAGGACCTTAATGTGCTTCTTCTTGAGCCACTCCTTTGTTGCCTTGGCCGTGTGTTTTGGGTCATTGTCATGCAGGAATACCCATCCACGACCCATTTTCAATGCTTCCACCTCCATGTTTGACGGTGGGGATGGTGTTATTGGGGGCATAGGCAGCATTCCTCCTCCTCCAAACACGGCGAGTTGAGTTGATGCCAAAGAGCTCCATTTTGGTCTCATCTGACCTCAACACTTTCACCCAGTTGTCCTCTGAATCATTCAGATGTTTATTGGCAAACTTCAGACGGGCATGTATATGTGCTTTCTTGAGCAGGGGGACCTTGCAGGCGCTGCAGGATTTCAGTCCTTCACGGCGTAGTGTGTTACCAATTGTTTTCTTGGTGACTATGGTCCCAGCTGCCTTGAGATCATTGACAAGATCCTCCCGTGTAGTTCTGGGCTGATTCCTCACTGTTCTCATGATCATTGCAACTCCACGAGGTGAGATCTTGTATGGAGCCCCATGCCGAGGGAGAGTGACAGTTCTTTTGTGTTTCTTCCATTTGCGAATAATCGCACCAACTGTTGTCACCTTCTCACCAAGCTGCTTGGCAATGGTCTTGTAGCCCATTCCAGACTTGTGTAGGTCTACAATCTTGTCCCTGACATCCTTGGAGAGCTCTTTGGTCTTGGCCATGGTGGAGAGTTTGGAATCTGATTGATTTATTGCTTTTGTGGACAGGTGTCTTTTATACAGGTAACAAGCTGAGATTAGGAGAACTCCCTTTAAGAGTGTGCTCCTAATCTCAGCTCGTTACCTGAATAAAAGACACCTGGGAGCCAGAAATCTTTCTGATTGAGAGGGGGTCAGATACTTATTTCCCTCATTAAAATGCAAATCAATTTATAACATTTTTGTCATGCGTTTTTCTGGATTTTCTTGTTGTTATTCTGTCTCTCACTGTTCAAATAAATCTACCATTAAAATTATAGACTGATCATTTCTTTGTCAGTGGGCAAACGTACAAAATCAGCAGGGGATCAAATACTTCTTTCCCTCACTGTATATGTTATGTAATTTTTATTTATGTTTATTTTTTTTACCTATTTGTTATTTGATAATTGGTTCTATATGTTATGTATTTCTTTCAATATGCTATACATTTATTTTTACTATATTCTATGATTTTTTTTCTTTGTGTTTTATGCGTTCATTTTGTTCCTTTTTGTGTTTTTGTTTCTCTGTTATCTATTTGAACTAACTATTAAACTCAATTACTAAACTCAACGAAAATTCTTCATTCTTCAGCAGTGACCGTCGCCACTCAGTGGTTTGCTCAGTTACCTATATAAATACCTTTCAGCATTGATGATGCCTTTCCAGATGTGCAAGCTGCCCATTTCATAGGCCCTAATGCACCCCCACACTATCAGACATGCAGGCTTTTGAACTGAGTGCTGATAAAAAGCCGGATGGTCCCTCTCCTCTTTATTGCTCTTTAGTTTAGAGGACGCTGCGTCCATGGTTTCCAAAAAGAATTTCAAATTTCTATTCGTCTGACCACAGAACAGTTTTCCACTTTGCCTCAGTCCATTTTAAATGAGCTTTGGCCCAGAGAAGACGGCTGCGTTTCTGGATCATGTTCACATATGGCTTCTTATTTGCATGATAGAGCTTTACCCAGCATTTGTGGATGACAACGCGAACTGTGTTCACAGACACTGAGTTCTGGAGGTGTTTCTGAGCCCATACAGTGATTTCCATTACAGAATCATGCCTGTTTTTAATGCAGTGCCGTCTGAGGGCCTGAATATCACGGACAAGCAATATTGATTTTCACCCTTGTCCCTTGCACACAGAGTTCTCCAGATTGTCTGAAACTTTTGATGATATTATGTACTGTAGATGATGAGATATTCATAGTCTTCACAATTTTACATTGAGGAACATTATTCTGAAATTGTTCCACAAATTGTAGATGTAGTTTTTCACAGATTGGCGAACCTCTGCCTATCTCTACTTCTGAAAGACTCTGTCTCTCTAAGATAGTCTTTTTTTATTATTATTATACCAAATCATGTTACTGACCTGCTGCCAATTAACCTCCAGCTGTTTCTTTTTAGTAACTTTTTTGTTTGTTTTTTTATTTTATTATTGCTGATATTTCTGAGGGTGCATGGTGGCTTAGTGCTTAGCACGTTCGCCTCACACCTCCAGGGTTGGGGTTCGATTCCCGCCATGGTGTGTGCGGAGTTTGCATGTTCTCCCCGTGTTGTGGGGGTTTCCTCCCCCAGTCCAAAGACATGCATGGTAGACTGATTGGCATGTCCAAAGTGTCTGTAGTGCGAGTGTGTATGTGATTGTGTGTGATGGACTGGCACCCTGTCCAGGGTGAACCCTGCCCCATGCTCCCTGGGATGGGCTCCAGGTTCCCCATGACCCTGAGAAGGATAAGTGGTATAGAAGATGGATAATACTTCCAATCTGTGTCCCTGTTTTTGATCTTTCAGTATAACAAACAAATGGGGCTAGATATGAAAAGAAAATGCAAATGCCATTAAACATTTTTAAATGGGAAATTCAACATCAGAATGTCTTGTCATTCTGTAAGTGGCATTGTGAGAAGGTATACTATCATCCTGAGGTGAACTTGGTCTGTGGAATCATGGATTTTTCTTTTAGGGTTGTCTAAATGTATAGACAAACCAACACATCAGTTATGGAGGGCTCTTATTTTGGTATACAACATCAGACAGTCCAGAATTGGTATGAAAATATACACAAGTACCATGTGATTACATCTCCAGTCATATATCTATCATTTTGTGTATATATGCTTAAACAGGTTGATGTGTATAAAAGAAACATTAGCAGATTCAGTACAATAAAGGAAAAGGTGTAGTATTATTCTGAGCTGAAATGAAACTAGTCTGTGGAAACAAGTATTCTGGTAGTTTCCTTTTAATATAAATCTGAGTATCAGTCTGAATTCATAGACAAAACTGCATAGACAGATAGATAGAACAGTAGATAGAACGATAGATAGATGGATAGGTAGGTCGTTTCAGATATATTGTGATGGTGTTGTACAGAGGCAAAATTACAAACATTGTGTCACTGTCCAAATACTTATGGACCTGGCTCTATGTGTTTATTTCGTTCCTATACGCTCTGTTTGTTATTTGTTTATGATGTTTATTTAGTTTCTATAAGCTACGTGTTTATATTAAAAGGATATAAAATATTCCTTCTATACACCATACGTGTTAAACGAATGTTTTAATTTGAATCGTGTAATTGAAGTCATTGGCACGGCGCTGATCTAAGACGATGACGCTTTTTGATGAACATGTCTTTCAACGAATCGCTGCACGATAATCATGTAAACATAGTATATAGACCAATCGCCTTGCGCCGGGGGTGGGGTCTAGTAAATCAAACCGTTTCTGAAGGGTCGGTGTGCACCTTGCTGCGCGAGCTGTTCCGCCCAGAGTCGGTTAGGTCGCGTCTTCGGAGAAAGAGCGCGAGGAGCCGTAAACAAATTGAGTTATTTATCGACGCTGTACTCTTCTCTTCCGTGATGAAATGTCGAGTTTAAGATAATGTATCACATGAGCTGAACATTAGCTTTCCAACTTGTAAGAGACGTTTAACCCGCGCTAGGTGTTAGGATAAAGCTAAGAGCTAACCGCCTAGCTTGCTGTGGTGTGTCCGGGCCGGATCTGCCTTCTCATGCCCTGCTGGGACCTGACGGAACATGGTGTCGTGGATCATATCGAGGGCCGTGGTGTAAGTCCTGACTTATTATTATCATTATCATCATCATCATCATCATCATCATCATTATTATTATTAACATCATCATCATCATCATTTTGAAATAAATAAAACGCAGGTGTATCTGCGCCCTTGTGCTAGCTAGCTAGCTAACTTCGCTAAACCGTTTATGAACTTCTCACAGTTCCGTTACAAAGCCAGTGGTCCGCCCGCTTCCTCTGTCAGAAAGCCAGTTCATTCGTTTAAAATCGAAACACCTTGAGCGTGTTTTTGTCTGATAACCGAATACAGATATCTTCAGAAGCCATTCAAGGGAAGAAAAGCTAGTCTTTGTGCGTGTGTTTGTGTTCGCTTAGCTGGCTAGCTGAGTGCTCCTTTAAGGCTGTGTCTCATCACGCATCAAGTAAATAACCAACTCTGGGTGTGTTGCATAAGCTCTGTTTTACCTAACAAATACTGTGAGCTCAGTGAAGAGACATGAGAGAGGTTATGTGTTCAATTTTAACCCTGAACACCCTTCTTGTGTGTGTGTGTGTGTGTGTGTGTGTGTGTGTGAACACTGATCATACAGAGACATGTAGAGACATAGTGCTTCAGCTTGTTCATCATAAGACTGTGACTCATCTGAAGAATATTTTACTGTTCACATGTAATAAGGTTACATCGTGTCCTCTGTTTTGAGTTTTAACCCGTGTTGTGTTGCTTGGCTGCAGATGTACTCTTTGTGGCTCATATCGACTTTGAGCAGCCGAGAGAGAAAATTATAGTAGAAAAGTTCAAATCCCAGCACTACCAACCTTCCCTTGAGCAACGCCATTAACTCTTAAAGTGCACCTATTATGGTTTTTCAGATATTACCTTTCATGTAGTGCGTTATAGAGCTGTTTGTGAATGTAAAAATGGCTGCAGAGTTTTAAAAAAATCAAAGCACACGACAAATGGAGTTATTGACTCCCAAAAGAAGGAACCGATTGTGAACAGCTGAAACGAGTCATTAGTAATTCCAGACTTACTTCCTGTACTAACCTACGCAGGTTTGTAACAAAAACCCCGCCTCTGGTCTTCATTGGCTGTTTGCTGACAGCGGTAGATCAATCACAACAGACTGGGACATCTGACCAATCAGAGCAGAGTATGCTCTCTGAAAGGAGTTTAGAATGAATCCTTTAGAACGGATCATTGAACGAGTCGTTTCTGACACTAATAATACACACACATTGATGACTACAATCCCGGACATACTACATCCGCCATGTACATGGTCATGTGACCTACGTCGTCATCATAAACACAAACATCTTAAACAAGTGAACAATTTATATGGGTATTGTTAAACCAGTCCCGTTTAATCAAGGTTTAATACTTAAAAAGAGCCGACACTGTCTTCCGCATTTTCCCCCAGAGCTCATCCGCACCAGTCCCGTTGCATTGTGGGATTGTTTGACTCGCTTGGTGTCCATCGGGTGCACACTACAAAATCGCGCTGGAAACAGTGGGCCACCCGGTATTTCTCACATAGTTAGAATTCGGACATACTACCGATCTGTCATGTTGCTTTTCGCCTGCTTTGTAGTAGGTAAGTATGCGGTTTCGGATGCAGCCTTTGACAAAGATACACAGAACGCGAGAGTGTTCTGGACTTGGCTAGATGTTGTGAAGGCATGTTTTTTTTTTTCTTTTTTCCTTCTTCTTTTTTTTCTTCTTTTCACAAGTTAAGAATTCTGTGCTCATTCACTTCAGTTGTCTTTCATGTCATTCTGGATAAAGCAGTCTGCCAAATGCTGTAAATGTGCGAGTGCTAATAAATCGAGATAACATCGAGTGACATCGGGAAATATGAAAGTGAGGCGCAGCAGATGAACCGAACAAAGGCCTGTTCTTTCACACGTTCAGGGGAGAAATTGACTCAAGCACATAATGGTTCATGTTGAAACATTTTTTTCATTTCTAGTAAAGCTTTAAAATGGGTCATATTGATCTGACGTGAACACAAGGGTGTTGATGGGTGTTAATCATAAACTTTTTCAGTTAAGTCTTTTCTTGACAAACAGGCTATTGGTTGTCTTGTTGTTGTTGTTATTATTATTATTATTATTATTATTATTATTATTATTATTAGAGATGCACCGATGTATCGGACGATGATCGGTATAGACCAATAAAGGCCAATTTTCCACGCTATCGGCCGATAATTTAAAAACATCCGATAATCAGGGCCGATTAGATCCTGTCAATCAAAAGAGGGCGGGGAAACACATCGATTTTGTGCTGTGTGTAAAGATGTCTGTATGGAATGATGACAAAACTGCAGTTTGTAATCTCTGTAAACTCTGCACTGCTAAAATTTTACACCGGACGCTGCAGCAGTGAAGCGGGAGTTTCGGCGCGAGTCAAAATTGTATTCTTTTTGCCATGCTGGTCGCCCTGAATTAAAGCGCCAGTACACCGCTGACAGATTTAAATGAAGATGAATTGAAGGAAAGGTGTATATACAATAAAAATATATTTGTAGAGTAGTATATTTCATATCCAGTTAATGTTAATATATAAAAGTTGGTATTATATATTACTAGTTTGATGTCAGTGATGAAGTAGAAATGCTTGTGTTTGTGGCGAGTGAATGTGAGACTAACAGGAGGTTTTTTACAATTCAGTCAATGTTAATATGAATGAATAACATTCAATAAGTGAAGAAATCTTACTTTAATCTTCAGAATTGAGTTCATGTGTTAATGTTAATTAGAGTGATGTGTTTTGTGTTTATGAGACCAGTCACTGTGAAACAACTTGTTGAAATGGAGAGAATAAAGTTTTTATTTGCATTTCTTTCAGAATTGTGGAATTAATTATTATTCATTTATAAGGAGGTATAAAAGGCAGAACTATCTGTATCGGCTGATAGCACTCTGAATAATCGGTATCGGCTGAGAAATTTAGTATCGGTGCGTCTCTTATTATTATTGTTTATTATTGTTGTTGTAGTTGTTCAGCCCATACAGGATTGATTTTGTGATTGTTGCGACCAAAAATGCTCGATTTCGCTGCAGCTTTTAAAAGAAAAAATTGTGGAGAACTACTTGAGTTTGTGAAATCGCAGTTGCACAAAATAGTTTTGCACGGCCTTTTGCTGTGATTGTTTGTTTTAGCTGTACTCACGTTCGACACGTAAATCGAAGAGGGCTTTGGCCGAATGTGTGCTGTGATGACGTTACATGACACGCCTTGGCCCAAATCTGTGGTAATTTAGAAAAATTACAAGCTCCTCTGAATATTGTGGAATTTGCTTGCTTTTGCGTTCATTTCGATGGTCACGAAATCCTGGAGGGACTGACATTATTATTATTATTATTATTATTATTATTATTATTATTATTATTATTATGAGCTTATAGTGTTGGAACCCTCATGTTTGCTGTAGGATTTTTTGGGGGGGCTTGTGGATCTTTGCCGCTCTTTTTCTTCTCCTTCTTCCAGTTCTCTCTTGTATTCCTCTTCTTGTTCCTCGTTTTTCTTCTCCTCCTCCCCCCTTCTCTTTTTCTTCCTCCTTCTCATTTTTCCTCTTCTACTATTAGAGGGTCGAGCACACAGTCTTTGTTCTCGTTTTCGTTTGGAGTGTTTTAGGGGTCCAGGCACTAAGTGCTTACGGCTCTTTGTAGTACTGGTGCGGTTTCAGTCCTTCGGTATTAAGAACTCTATGAAAATGAAACATTTTAAAGATGTTTCTATTTCAAGTTTTGATACAGCGTACTTCAAAGGTCTCTAGTCTCATCGCCGAGCTCACGTTGCTACCTTTTTTTCCTCACCACAGTATTTGTACGTCACGTTCGATAGACTGATTGTGCATTAAGCCTGGGCGTCAAGTCCTTTCTGTTTACGTTGTGATTAATATATGCTGCTTTTCCTGATCGACGGTGAAACGGTAGTGTGAAACGAGTACAGGACCGATCGCATTGTTTCCATTCTGAATCATTGCAGGTGCCTCAGAGAGCCTCGAGCGACTCTGTAAATCTGACGGCACTGCTCATCATCTCGAACCTGTATTACCTTTTGTCTTCCTTTCGCTGCAGGGTTACAGGTTTAGTCCAACCTGTTTCTTGGGATTCATTTGGGGGAAGTGCCAGCTCACCAGTCACTTCACGCCATTCGTATGTCCGCTTCAATGTTATTTCTAAAACTATAGAAGCTATTGAGGGATTTGTTTTGTTTGTATTTAATTCTGTATGTAACTGACTGCTAGGAGTGCAGCAAACTACCAGTTCATTTGCTGGTTGATTTTCAGATTTCAGCAACGCAATCGGGTTACGATGAGAAAATCTGGCTAATGTGACAGGAGGTTTGATTTTAGTCTGTGCTGTTCTCTGTGGTAATGAAAGCTGCAGCCTCTCGTCACGCACAGCCTCTGCATAATAAGAGCTTTATTAAAGACAGCTACTTGGTGAAAATCCTTAGCACACGGCATTCGCGTGAGCTTAATGCTTTGATAATTAAGGCGTAGGCTAGGATTTTTTTTTTTTTTTTTATTACGTTGCAACCATGTGATCGGACCGTAAAGCCAAACAGGTCTACGTTCTCTTTGTTCCTCTTTTGCCTTTTTAGGGGAAAACCCAGGTCCAGGATTGTGAGTCGAACCAGATGTCGGAGCAGAGGCACTTTGGCTCTGTAGCTTTAGTTCATTACATACCTCCATCTGGCTTAGGCCGAGTGGGTGGAGCGCGTCAGTGTTTCTTAGCAGGAAACTCTGAGTTGACCTAAAGCAGAAAGCGGAGGTCCGTCTGCCAGTCGTGTTTTTGCAGCTGCGTACTGCGAGGTTCTGCTTTTTTGCAGAAATTGTTTCAAGAACTCGCTCGGCGGGGTCCGTTTCCTCCGGGGAGAAAAGCTCGGTGGGAACGACCGGTGGTGTGCGGCACATTTATTTATCTGGAGCAGGAGCCGTGCGAGTCGTAGTATTTTGGCACCGGCGTAACGTTTCGCCGGCCGTCACCGGACACATGTTTGAGCAAAGCTTTGAGTAATAAGAGAGAAGAACTCGCATAGAGCTTTGATATAAAGTCGTCTAATGGGCAGTGACTTCAGAGCCGAGAGCACACATGAATGTTTCCTTATCTCTCATAGAGCACCATTTCATATCTGGTGATTATGTACGTCAAAGCCGTAATATCTGAGAGGTCGTCGAGGCAGTCGGACTGCTCGTAGTCTTAAGTCCTCAGAGTGCGTCTGGCTGCCCTTTTATAGCTTAATAGCATATGATGTGTGCCTAAGCAGCGATTATATTCCATTACTGTATCATTCTGATCCAGAAAACCGTCTCGTGTGGGGTGTAACTCTTTACTTTCTGGCCCGGACTTCATCAACCTACATCCACACTAGCAACTCACTCGCTTGTAGTTTGTCTCTCGTCACTGTTGTCGCTCGTGGGTGTACACGGTTCGTGTCTTTATTTTTGATTTCCACTGAGAAAACTCACTCACTCAGAAAACTGGCTCTGTGGCACACATGTCCATAGGAAATGGCTGCATGTGTCTCTATCTCTTGCTAGAGTTTCTTACCGGTATTTACACAAAACCACCTGTTATTTTGGGAAATAATATTCCGTACAACGCGTAATATGTACAACATTTCAAACTGATTTTTTTTTTTTTTTTTTTTGTACATATGAGTACAGTTTAATACCGTGTATCGTAAGAAAATGTCAACCACCTCAGTGGGATCCTCTTCTAAAAATGCAGCTTGCAGAGTCTCGCAAATCAAGTTAAGGCCATGTTAAACTTAAGGCACCGCTAAAGTCTCTCATTAGCTGGGAGATGTCTAGACTTGTTTCCTGGCTGTAAAGTTTGCTAAAATCAGGCTGGAAATCTCTCGAAGCAAAAACAAGTCACGACGTTTCTCCTGCGTTTGTACTTCTCTTCATCCATCCTCTTACAGTGCTGCTTGTGTCTGCTCTCGCCTTATAAAGCAACTAGACACGTTGTCCCAGCTATAGAGTCGTGACAAATTATAGGCAAACTCCAAGTGCCTTAGTAAGTAAGACGGTAAGTCGGGCCGCTATGATCTGCCCGAACACCGTGGCACAGATTCTACACGTCTCTGGAACGGCGCTGAAGCACCGAACAGCGTTCTTCCAGAAGATGTTTCCTCAGTTGGTGTTTCGATGATTGTGTTTCAGAGCACGTCGCTCCAAAATCTCCCACAGGTGTCGAATCGGATCGAGATCTGACGACCGTGAAGGCTGTAACATATGATTTTCATCACTTTCATCCAGATGAAATCGTTCAGCGAGCACTCGTGCCCTGTCGATGGGGGCGGGGTCATCCTCGAAGAGACCACTCCCACATCAGGAAAGAAATGTTTCATGATGGGATAAACGTGGTGATAACTTTTTGTATTCGAGGTCGACCGGTAGTGGATTTTACTGATACAGATCGCTAAGTTTGGCAGTACCTGTCGATACCCAGTTAATCGGCTGATAGTTGTTGTGTTTTTTTTTTTTTTTTTTTAATTAATGCTGAATGAAAACATAACACTCAAAGTAAATTATTGCAGAGCTTTAAAGTAAATAAAAGATGTACATTCAGATTGAACCAAAAGGTAACATTCCAAATGACATAAAAATAGAGACGTTCAAAATGAATTTAAAAAAAAAAAAAAAAAACACTTCAAATAACACAACAAAATTTGTCCGTGATAGTTTTAATTTTGCCTCAAGAGGCTCCTCTAGGAATGGACACGACAGACCATCAACCCCAGCAAAACACACACACCTCTTCCTGTTTGGTCTACAGCTTGTCTTGACTCTTCCTCACATTACAATCCGCTGCTCTCTATTTGGACTACAGTCGTTTTCTTGGTTCTCAGTTTCTCTTTTCTCCTTCTTCAGCCACTCTTTCTGAAGTATAGGCTCTCGTACGTTGTCCTTAATCAGTTGCTCCGTTCTTAAATCCCTTTCACACCAGACGCGAAGGGGCATGCCGTAACATTTCCACACCGCTTTTCAATTCTCACCTGAAGCGACTCTGCTCTAGGCAAAGAACGGAACCTTCTTCGCTTTCTTGTAGGGCTGGAGGATATGCGATTGATTATTGTGATGTCGTGACCTCATCTAACACTTTTCAGGAACTTGCCTGCAAGTATGGGCAGGTGTCTGTTTTATAAAACCATCCCTGGTCACTGTAGCATCCACTCAGTTACTCATTTCAATCTATTTTTAAAAAAATATATATTTTCCTTCATTCTTTCTAAATGATACAGTAAGAATTAAGGTTTTTTTTATTTATAATGTAGATATAGAAAAATGTTGCTAGCAAAACCTCAGGCAATTACACATAATAATCTGATACGTGTGCATTAGGGCTAACTAACAATTATTTTAATTATCGATTTTAGCGATTAGTTGTTGCAGCCCTAATATGCATCATGAAGGTTTTGCCTTATTGCTCACTTTTGCTTTCTTGCACTGAATAAGTAAGTAGCAAGTGCAAATGTACTGACATTATTATTATTATTATTATTATTATTATTATTAGCTTCATATGCTTACCCACAACGATATCTTTTTGTATACCTTTCCAGCCACAAGCTACAAAATATTGAAGCCTGCGATCTGACTGACCACACTTGTGTACTGGCACAACCTGTAGGAACTTTGTATTCTAACAAATTACTTAGCGTGTCCACAATGTCAGGCCATAATAGGCTCGGGAGAGTTGACGATAGTACCTGGAATCTCAGGTGGACACCATGATAGATTCTGACTATCAAACCTGACCATTTAAATCTCTGTCGAAAAGCATGCCGTCTGCAGCTCTAAGATTGATCCAAAGAAGCGTGTTGTGCGTTTTGTTTTGTATCCTATATGAACTTTAATAACCTGCTGTCTGACTTGCAGAGCAACAACAGCTTTCTCCGATATCTCCTAGTTTTACTTATCTGAGCTCACCAAACGGATAAAGTCATGAATGTCTTCGCTATCAAACCATGAACAGAGATTTACGTTAGGAAATTGAGGAGCACGTGGAATTTATATAGTTTCGTGTCGCTCGTGATTAGTTTATTTACAGTCTTGACTCCAGGCAAGCATTCCTGACCTCGTTAATGTGGTGTTATTTTTTTTTTTTTTTTTAAAACAACAACTAATTGTTAATGCTAGAGATTGCAGCCGATTCACAACCAGCCTCCGGGATCTTTCCTCCATAATGACGTCATGTGTACGTGACGCGCGTTGAGAATCTTTGACCACGCTCCCTTCTTTTGCCCCCGCTGGCGTGAATCGGAGATAGTTAGGGGGTAGAATAGGGCAAAGGCATTGGCCATATGTACTTTTAATCGGATTCATTTGATGATGTTTTGCCAAATAGTAACTAATTTGTCAGGAATTTCTAACCGTTGATGACGACGCGGTCGCTCCCACTTGACTCGGTGTAGCAAAGTCATTCATCTTTTGTCCACAATGTAACTGTGACTCGAGAAGGGATGACTAACGCAGCGTTCTTTTCCGGTTTGCTAATGTAAACGTCCAACAAACAGGTTTTTCTCCGTTTAGATAGTGAGAGGCCTTTTTGTTGCTTTATCCCTAGACATGTCATTATTGGAAAAGACATTTCTTGCCATGTCCTGTTCTCTCCCACTGCTTTAACTGTAAACACAGCAATGGCGAGCGAGTCAGCGAAAACACCGAGCTGAACGATGATGTGAATGAGGGTTGCAGGCTATGCATTGCATCGAAGTTGTGATTGTAATGTGTTTTGTTGTTTTTTTTTGCTCCACCCTTGTTGACTGCTATGGCATAGAATGGGTATGATATGACGAATGTCGGTAATTAATGTTGTGGTGATTAAACAGGCCAATTTCCACGCTCACGTAAAACCAAGCTATTGTTTTTGTAACACAAGCTATGTTTCATTACACCCCAAAGCGATTCTTTTAGTAATCGATTAATCTGCCGATTATTCCTTCGTTTGATCGATTAGTCGGTTTAAAAGCCCGGTTTTTATTCTCTGTATTTTGAAAAAAAAAAACTAACTTTATTTCACAAACAAAAGCACAAACTAAGTGTTAACTGGTACGAGGTCGAATGTCCTGCAGTAACACACACGTCCACTCGTCTGAACACAGTAGCATGTTTCTTTATTCTGTAAATGTACGACACTTCTTACATTCATATACAATTACATTTCTAACCCCATTAGTTACAGCGCTCATAAAAAAAACACAATGGATTTTGTTTCTAAATATCGCATCAAACAACATATTCGATCCAAATGAACATTTTAGTCCGAGTTATCGCGCTTCCTTTCTATTGTGCGCTGATTGACGCATATATGTGGATTCGTGCTCTTTCAGTGAAGTTTATCGGAGACTCACCTGCTGTCAGGATGAGGCTTTATGTAAAATGGAAATACTGCCGTGAATTTCTGTGGGGGGGGGCATGTCTGGAACACATTAAACAGCACATGCTAAAGCGACCCCCCCCCCCCCCTCCCCAAATTTATGTAAAATAAAGTCCACAAACTGAGTGTTACAGATATAAACTTTACACAGACTAAAACTTTACACAACTGCTTGTCCAGTTATATAAGACTGAAAAAGAACCCAACACACACACACCAGAATATATATTATTCATTTAGGACTGTATTTTAATTCTGTGCTTATTGTGCATCCATAAAAAATAATGCATAAATACTTATAAACTTATATATTAGTTTATATTATATAATAGTGTTTATGCATTACTTTTTTTAATAAAAGGTAACGTTGACATAAACAGTAAATTTAAGAAAGTCATCAAGATACTCTGGGTATCCGCTAAAGCTAGCGGCGTGACATTACGTCAAGCGACGTCGACAAGGAAACGGCTTCTACTTCCTGTTAGTAGAAAACCCGCTAGCGTTATATTTGACACCTTTCTAAAATTCATGCACTAGACGGTAGAGTATACAGTGCATAGTGTAAGTGTATAGTAAGTCATTCGGGACACAATTTTAGTATTTACTCTCCGAGGCGTGTTTTCGGAACAGAAGTAACGTAGTGAGTAAATCTCCCTCGTACCGCGCGTAGACCGACTAATCCACAATGAGATTCGTTGGCAACGATTTTCCTAATCGATTTTATTGGTTAGTTGTTGCAGCTCTAATCCGATCTATGATAGCGTAAGTGTGTTGAGTTGCCCTGTGACACAGCATGCGCAGCAGTTTTGGAAAGATGTGGTGGCTGGGTTCACAGATCTCAAAGGAAACACATGCTAGCTTTGAACCTTGGGTAAAACATTGCAGTGCTGTCTGCGGGGGCCGGGGGGGGGGGGGAGGTGGGGTCGGAAATCCAGCTGACTAGCAGTGGGTAATTACTACACTGTGAAAGATACTTGTTGCTATGGTAACACTGACTCTAAACGCTCCTTGCGTGCATGCATGCTTGGTCTGAATCATGTTACCTGCACGTAAAGAAAGAACAGCATCCGCAGCTGGAACGACTCCCTGTCAGATGGGTGAAAATCTTTTGCGCCTTTTAAGAGCGTTCCGCCCTCTGCTCGGATTCGATCGTGGACCGTGTACGAGAATGAAATTTAAAAAGTCTAATCATGTCATTACATAACTGCGAGATTGCAGAAAAGTCTTGAGTGGCAAAGTGTTGTTAAAAAACGTCCCTTTGTTCAGATGCCATTCAGGTGGAATAAATTCTCACTGGAAGCTGATTGTCGTTTTTTTTTCTTTTTTTTTCCTTCCTCTCAAGCGAGTGAGGAAAATACCCCGTTATTAACCCCAGGAACCATATTAAAGCATGTTGTAGATTCAAGAACCTTAAAATTGCGTTGCTGGTTGGAAGTGTGTGTGTGTGTGTGTGTGCGCGCGCGCGCACTGGAAACCAAACACCATTGTCGGAACCCCGCGGCTCTGTTGTTTCTATAGCAACAGCAAAATAAACCGCTGCCAAGGTGGATCTGTGGATGTGCGCCATGAAACCGACGACCGGGGGAAGTGTCCCCCCCCCCCTTTTCTTTCTTCCCCCTAATACGCATCTGAGCTTGGTACATTCGCTCAAGCAAGTGCCAAGAGGTCTTACAGGCTGTTTGGAAAGCGTATATTTCATAACGTGTTATCATGGCTGCTTGTATCCTGTCCTGCTATTTCATCATAAGCTTAAGGCTAACTTCGCCCACAGCAGCCGACGACGTGAAGCCGTTTCATCAGAAACACAAGCATGTTTTCATGTCCTAGATACCGCTGCTGTTAACAAGCATGTTCTAATATATTCATCGTTTCCCCTTCGTATATATTTATATATTTGTAGCTTGCAGTCTTTAATTGGGATTAGAGTACATGGATTTTCTTACACACCAGAATGAATGCACATAGGCCTGGTACCGGTGAGGTTCATGAGGTCCTTTTGTATCTAATTACACCGAGTCACTTTATGAATAACTGACGGGCCGGTGTTTTTAGACCATGCTGAGCTGCCAGGTATATTTCTGGTAGCGATGCTGCTGAGTACCAATGTCCTCACATTAGACCACTGTATCTAGGTTGCCTCGGAGCAGGCAGGGCACAACAACCACGTCCCGAAAGTTCAACTTGAGTGAGACGACTCAAAATCCGTTTCAGTCACGTTACACCTGGAGCGCTGCAGAGGTTTCTAAGGGCACCATCATTAGGCGGGAGACGCTTAGGTTTGATCCCTAGCTAAAGCGAGCGCAGCGCGACGACTTTGTGTTTTCTTTGTGTTCCAGGCTTTCTTCATCCGTCAGTGCTACATTGATTAGCGCTCCCGGCCCCGAACGCCTCATCTTTCATCATGTTCCGCACCTTGATTTGTTATTACCTGCTCACCCCTTGTTTACTCCCCTCGTTTCATTTCTGCCCGATGTTTATGCCCATGCCGAGGAAAAAGTGAGGACGCACCAGGATGCATTCTGGGATAATGCTGCCAATATGCTTTTTTTTTGTGTATGTGTTCTCAACAAGTTTTCTACTATAATGCGTGTGTGTATCTCAGCTACACATAAAGTTGTAGTGAATAGGGCTGGGTGGTACAGCTCAAAAAATGATCACGATATAGTGTTTCATATTATTCTGTATCGATAATTATTGATAGGTTTGAATTTAACCACTGTATTTTGAACTCATCCACTTTTATTAAGGCAAACCTCAGATATTAGTTTATAAATAGAATGTGAACAAATATCTTCTCTTATATCTTGTATGAAGGTTAAATAAGTGTTAAAGAAGCTCTAAGTTAATAAAAACGTCGAACAAATCAAGGCAAACTTTAAGGGAGATCAACATCACGTTATAGCGCAGAATGGGAGTCCCGGTACTCTGGTTTGTGCTCAGCCTGTTAGCATAGTTAGCCTAGCTTCGTATAAAACGTCCACTTTAACACTTACTTCCGGATAACACCGTGCTGAGTCGAGCTCCTGCTCTGAGGACTCCCGCTGTCCTGCCAAGAGGCGACGTTTTAACAGAAATCACAAAAAGCGGCAAAATGTCACATTTCTTCCCTGCAGTTCATGTGGAGCACTGCGCACGCGCACTACAAGTCTCTCGCAGCTTGTTTGTCTGTACATGACTGGGAATCATGGTTTGTTTGTTTGTTTGTGCAAAGCTTACACACAATGGTGTTCTGATGTTGATCAGACGAAAAGAAACCTAAAAAAAAAACCTGCCACACTGGTGAGCTGACACGTCCTTTTTTTGTTTTTATTTATTCAGTCTCCTCAGCAGGCTCTGAGCTCATTTTCACGTGTTGTGACGTCACATGGCGATGACGTAACCGACCCCCACAGATACGCAACTTACCTGCCGTTTGCTTGTCCCTCGTAGCGCACACCTTTATCAAGGCATATGATAGGCTGTTTATGATCCAGGACCAGCGCACTCTTGAGGGTTGTTCATGCAACCAAGCTTCATGTCTGTTTACATTTTATCGAGCATTATACTGAACGTTATCATTACCGATAGAAATGTACCGTCGATTAATACTGATACCGTTTTATCGCCCAGCCCTAGTAGTGAAGGCTAAAATAAAAGGAAGAAAATCACATTTATAAATTCATTTCCATTTGAAAGACTTGTAGAGCCTTACCACTACATTTATATCCTAATCTACTTAGGGAAAATCATCACTGCCAAACTGTAAAGAATTAACTTTTACAGTACACCGTTAAGAACACCGTATGGAAATGGTTGCCTTTTATTTATTTATTTATTTATTTATTTATTTATTTATTTATTTAAAAAAAAAATTTGACATATTTGGGCAAGCAAACTTCTGATCCTTTTTGAAACAGTGCCTATTAATAAAGTTGATGCCCTCTATCAATGACATAAAATTGATGTTTTGTAGTAATTTTCAATTTAAATGGACAAAAAACAGATCGGTCTCATGGGGGGGAGTAAGTACACCCCTACATTTATCACCCCTTCAAATCCATATAATTAGAATCAGGGGTTGAAGATTGGGTGCCAGTGAGGAGAACCTGCTTAGGGAGTGCAGGTGGAAGCGGTCTTATTTATACACCTCTCATATCTAGTGTCTGGTGTTCCCTTTATTACTGAGGTGTGTCCTCATGCCAAGATCTAAAGAGTTCTGAAAGGCCTTCAGGGGAAAAAAAAAAAAAAGATTGTGGATGTCTAGGAGTCTGGCAAGGCATTGAAAAAGAGCTCCAAATCCACGTACTTTGGTGCAGTGTGGGCAGGGGAGAGTTGTGGTGGTCGAGCCCTTTTTTTTTTTTTTTTCTCCTTGCGAAGCGGTCACTTTGTCTCTGCAGCACAGTGGAGTTCTATTTCATGACGTGCAGCTCCTCCTTCCAGCACAAATTTCTTCCAGCAGCGCCTCTCCAGCACAGTGTGTTCCCAGTTGCTAGATGTCATATGGAATTTCTTCAGAATTGTCTTGATGTTGTCCTTCTAATGTTTCAGTGGCTCGCTGTCTTTTCTTCAGCTGGATCTGTTTTGGGGAGATGTGTGTCGGACATGCGGATGGCATGGCCCGTCCATCAGAGTTGGTACTGCATTATTGTGGTGATGCTGGTCATGTAAGCTTCCTCCAAAACACTGATGTTGGTGCATCTGTCCTCCAAGCTGATCCTCAGAATCTTTCGTAAGGGTCTTTGGTGTTCCAGGGCTCTCCGGTGCCTGCTGTAGGTGGTCTGTGACCCGGGTCCAGACAACAGGGTTGAGAAGACAAAGGCTTTGTAGTCCGGGAGTTTTGTTTGAAGCTTTATGGCTCTGTCTCCGAAGACTCTACCTGAGTCTGGCGTAGGCTCCAAATAAAAATAGATACGTCCAAAATGAATTTTAAAAAAGCAATTCAAATAGCACAACAAAATGTGCCTTATCAGACACACTCGCAACCGGGATGATGTATCTTCTAACACACTGCTGTTTCTCTTTCGCTGTAGCTTGTAACATTTTGTGGCATCACTGCGATTCTGTCATCCATATGTTTTACGGTGTTTAACCGGACAACACTAATGTTTGCTCAGCATGAAAGCATGAATAATCGGTTTCTGTTGTAATTATCGACAGAAATTTCTGCATCAGCCCAACAGTAATAATGAACATTTCCCATCCAGCTGTCATTATATCCCCGTAGAAAAAGGAGATGGTTTGTGGGTGCAGCAGGGAAACTGCACACCGTGTGATAATTGCTAAATGGTGCCGAGGAGCTTTAAGGGGGAGGGTGGGGCAGAGGGGGCTGCTTTCTCTGGCACGTTCCACCATGCATTGTTCCGCAGGCTCGGCCGCAAACTTGGCCGAGTGGAACGCAGTAAATGAGACTCGAGAGCTGCAGCCTCCAGATGAAAGTCTGGCTCCAGGCCCATCTGCTCTCTGTGGAGCTGATCTCCGATCAGCTGAACCCATACCGCACCAGGCTGAGCCATATGAGCTGGATCTTATGCTTCATGTTGGGTATTCTTCCAGATTCTTTCTTTTTCTTTTCTCTCCCGCTCACTCCCCCAATGTGTGCGATGTTGTGTTATGTTTTTTTTTTTTTTTTTTTTTTATAGTTTATTTTTTTAGCTGCTTTCAGCAGAGAGGTGAAAAGGAACTCTTTGTTTATCTTTGAATGCAGTCAGTGGGAGGAAATTCAGTGGGTGGCTCTCGAGCACAAGGGACACCGAGCGGCTGGCTGGAAGGATCATTTATTGTAAACATAGCCATCACTTGTACTTCTGACAGTCAATTGGTCATGCGAAGAAACTAATATTTCTTTCTTTTTTGCTTCACAGGCTGCTGTTTGGAACCCTGTACCCGGCGTACTACTCTTACAAAGCAGTGAAAACCAAAAACGTAAAAGAATATGTAAGTAAATGCCTCATCGAGTCAGTTACGGTGACTCGCTTTAGCGCATATTGGACTGTCCTATTGAGTCCGAGTCAGAGCGAAATGGACGCTTTTGCTTTGTTTGCTATTTGTTTGGGTTTGTTTTCACACTATACATACTTAAATGAACCAAAAAGCAAAAAAATACAAATAAAACATTGTCTGGAGGGGTGTGAAAGTGTACTATTAGCCCAAAATTTTTTTTTTTTATCCGAGTCTGAATGAGTGTCGAATCACTTTGCAGTCGAACCATATGCCATATGGCCGAAAGTTTGTAGACTCTTGACCATCACACCCATATACGGGCCTTCGCAGAACTGTTACTACAAAGTCGGAAGCACACAACGGTCTAGGTCAGGGGTGGGCGATCTTATCCGGAAAGGGCCGGTGTGGGTGCAGGTTTTCCTTCCAACCAATCAGAAGCCACACACACCTGAATCTATTGAAAGCCAAGATCAACTGATTAAACAGGTGGAATCAGGTGGGCCTCCTGCTTGGTTGGAAAGAAAACCTGTACCCACACCAGCCCTTTCCGGATAAAATTGCCCACCCCTGGTCTAGAATGTCGTCGTATGCTGTACTGGATGTCTTTATATGCTATAGCGTTCCAATTTCCCTTCACCGGATCTGAGGAGAAAAAACCTGTTCCAGCATGACAGTGCCCCTGTGCACAAAACGAGCTCCATGAAGACGTGTTGGAGTCGAAGAACTCGAGTGTCCTGCACAGAGCCCTGACCTCAGCATCTTTGGGAGGAACTGGAGAACAGACTGAGCCCCAGGCCTCCTCACTTAACATCAGTGCCTGACGTCACTAATGTGGCTGAATGAGCACAAATCCAAACAGCCACGCTCCAAAATCTAGTGGAAAGCCTTCCCAGAAGAGTGGAGGTTATTATAACAGTAAAGGGGGACTAAATCTGGAATAAGATATTCGACAAACAAGTATGGGTTTGATGGTCAGGTGTCCACAAACTTTTGGCTGTATAGTGTGTGTGAGTGTGAAAGCACCCTATGGTGACTTCTGGCTTGTAGTGGAAGCTTGTTTTGTACCAGTGTTTATGTGAGAAGCATGTTGTTCTAGCTGGCAGTGTTCTTATGCAAGCCTACGCATGTTTGAGGGTGTGTGAGGGCGGCAGCCTGCAGGCCCGTATCAGACTGACATTGACGCGCTATGCTGATGATTTGCGTCAGGAGTCTTCAGTGTGTTTACCGCCAGCGAGCCGAACAGGTGCTGAGCAGGAACGCTAAAGCAAACCACGTCGACACAGCATCGTTTTTAGAAAACAATGCCTCGACTCGCACGCACGCACGCACACACACTGACAACACGCTGAATTTTGCTGAAGCTGTTGTATTTCAAGTTCTCATATTTTGCACATTTTTCTGTAAATGACTACTCTTAATATGCTTTGATGTTTTAGTGCGCATGCATTAAAATCCGAAATAATGCACGTGTTTGCATTTTCTGGCTTGCGTTTGTATGTGGTCACGGATACGCTACTCCACTGAATATATATACAAATGGGTATGAATGAAAATAACGGTCAGTTGTACATTCATGCCCCAGCGCCGTAGTGATACAGTAACACGGATATACGGAGAGAATCACTATTTCCATCTACAGGGAAATAACTCGGCATGGTCGCCTGAGCTGGAGTGTTGTGGCTGATCATACATAACACCCCGTTTCGTTTGCCCAAAACAAAACCGCTGTGTTTTACATACAGTGAACACCTCGTTGAACCGATAGTTAATATGGGTCAAATCCTGATATGCACGATATGACGCTCATATTAATAGTTGTAAAATTACCCAATGTTTAGGCTTGCTATCCCTCCCACCCAGAGAGCACGGCTAGTTTGCTCTCTTGGACTCCTGGCCGTGGATGGCTGTGGCATCGTCGGGATTCGAGCTCGTGATCTCTGCACAATAGGGCGAACGCTTTTCTATCGTTATTAGCAATAAACTGATCAGCGCGTAAGCCGATAACACGGTGGCTGCTGTAATAATGAGCATTTTTTTCCTATTTATGAATGGGGAACGAGCATCTTTACTAATTTGTTTATTCTGATTATTTTCTTAATACTGTATATACTATTTACCCCACACACTATTAGCTGTGATTGTTGTACTGATATTTATAAAAGCACAGATCCATACATGTTGTGTTTTGAATATAGACATGAGTAGGGCTGCAACTGTCGATTATTTTGATAGTCGATTAATCCGTCGATTATTTCTTCGATTCGTCGATCGGTCGGCTTTAAAGGCCGATTTTTTTATTCTCTGTATTTCGAGAAAATATGTTTCACGTTCTGCCCGATGTTGTCCATTGTGCAAATCGAAGGCTATGAAAAAGGTATTAAATCATCCGCAGTGACGTCACAGAGGCAAATAATCCATAATGAAATTCCTCGTCGATTTATTTAAATGATCGATTCGTTGTCGCAGCCCTAGACATCAGTACGCTGTAATAACATGCCGAGTATTGTTAAGTAATGTACAACACATACAATAGGTGAAAATCCAAAAATAATCCACGCTGAAGTGGATTATTACTAGCACACTGACGTAAGCCTGTGTTTTGTGTTGCCATCGGAACTATTGTGAAAGCGAATTCAACCACACTGTGGTATAAAAGTGCTAATGATCGTATGACTCGCCTCCACAAGCGACAATCAAGAGCACTTCCCATCAATGTGAATCATTTTTACAACACATGAACTTGATTACGGATGGAACAATGAAAACACCTTGGAGGATTAAAGCAAAACACGTGCTGTTTGTGAACTGCCATCATTTAGAAACAGCTCGTTGCTATCTAGAGGTTAATGTTACTTCTAGGGCTGCAACTAACGATTATTTTCATAATTGATTAATCTGCCGACTGAACAGTGGAGCGTTTTGGATATAAACATGCTCGTGTGTCACTGTCATGCTTCCGTGCTACACAAACTCCACTTTATAAAGTTTACAGGTTACAGTCTTCTCTCCGGCGTTTAATAAAAAATGCCCCCCTGCCTTACACCGCCGTCTGATGGTGACCGAGGTCTTGCTTGGTATAAACGCTGACATAAAGCGTAAACTGAAGAAAGTTGTTGTCGGTGACTCTGGGTATCTGCTAAATCTAGCGGTGTCACATGACGTGCGTACGACGACATACGCCATCGCCTAGGAAGCAGTTTATACTTCGTTAGTAAAAAAAAAAATATAAATATATATATATATATATATATATATATATATATATATATATATATATCATTAGTGTTCTATTTGGGACGATATTACCTTCCTGAAATTCATACACTAGACGGTAGGGTACATAGTGCATAGTGTAAGTGTATAGTATGTCATTTGGGACACAACTTTAGTATTTACTCTCCGAAGCGTGTTTTTGGAATAGAAGTAACATAATGAGTAAATCTCCCCCGTGCCGCACGCCGACGAACTAATCCATAATGAGATTCATTGGCAACGATTTTCATAATGGATTATTATCGATTTTTATCGATTAGTTGTTGCAGCTCTATTTACTTCTGAGCCCCTCTGGTTTGATTTTGAAAAACGCAAATAATCTCTTGTGGAAAATGGTTGCCAGAGGGTTTCAGTTTCACGGTTTTGTTTGTTTTTGTTTTGCACCAGTGTTATCTCTTTCTACTTTACAGCCATATACAGGCTGTTGCGGTCACTATGGGAATATTCCTGGTATCACAGCAATTACCTCTTTAGATTGTTTTTCGCTCGTTGCCGAGGTCTCTGTTGTCCTTGGTTTTTCTGTGTTACTATTATGCGTTATGGCAGGAATCTGGGAGATGTCCTCCAGTGAATTAGACCAGAGTTTCTGAAACTCTTTTCTGGCTGCGTACACCGTTTCACTGATCTTTTTAAGCCAACTACTCCTTTAACAGACCGTCAGAGAGAGAACGTAAAGCATAAAGGAATATTCGATTATTATCCACATATTTTGAGTGAGACTGTCCGATTCATTAGTTTCCTATGTATTCGACTCGAAACGTGTTTGGTTTGCCTTTTAGCTCTTCTTGAATCGTCATTCGTGTCAAACCATTTGTTCCTTATGCTTTCTTTACGACACGTCTCGGTATTCTTCTGCAGTTTTGCTAGGTCCCCCTCCCCCCACCCCCCCCCTCCCCTTACTCGCAATTTACTAGAGGTGTAACGATACACTCCGGTCACGATTAACTTCGATGATGACCGTTTTTATTTCGGAATCATAAACCATGCAAAGCCCAGCGCACTGTGGGCGGGGCTTCCAGACACTTAATATTCATTCAACACCTCATTACAGATTTTATACATGCGTCTATTTGCTCGTCTCCTTTTCTACTGGGAGAACAAAACTTTTTCTTTTATTTTTTTTTCTTTTTCTTTCTTTTTTTTCCGAGCTCCTGTATAAAATGCATAAAAGTTGGCAATGCTAGTAATGTAATTAGAATCAAATTAAACGTCCCTGGACGTTACAGCACTGTAATACCATGTTGAGGCTATTAAATTATATTGCACAAGCCTACATCTCATTCTCCTCTATGGAAATAAGATGCATTTAATTATAAAGCTGTTAAATCCATTTGATCATATTAATACTTTTAAGTGCATTGCATTTAATTTATGGAAAAAAATATATATATTTCCCTGAAATCTTTTCCACTTCTGCTAAATACACTTTGTAGCACCTGTAATTACCCCTAGTGGTACCCTGTTTGAGAAACACTGTTACTCTACATTACTCTGCACTTTCTCTATTAAATGTGTGCGCGCACAAGCGCACAAAGATTTCTTTTTAAAAAATGACTGAAGCTATTTCTATAGGCTAGCGCGCATGAACGAGAGAGAAGCCTGGGCCTACTTTAGTGCTGAGCTAAGCTGGATTTCTGAGCTAAACTGTGCTTCGCAGTGATCCTGCTGCATGTGAGCTTAATTACAGCCAAACTGAAAGTCCATGTTTTTTTAAAAAAATAAATAAAAAAAAAAAAAAAAAAAAAAAAAGTCTCTTTCCACCCACAAGGTTTTTCTGGGACACCATAAAAATATTGTGTAAGATTGTTGTCAGCGAGGGGCATTGCTCAGTCTTGCTGAGTGAGCTTTAAAATTGGATATGAATGTTCATAGTGATGCCCTGATTCACTCTTCAGTTTGTGTATTTCTGTTGTGGTTACCACTGTAAACAATACACAGACGGTTCAAGCATATTGCTTAACTGCGAAGGAAACCGGAGCTAGTAGGAAAAAGTTAGAGCTGTGTTCAGATAGCAGGACGAATCTTGATTGATTTATTTTTATTTTATTTTTGACTGAGCATTGCAGATTACAAGTAACCAAAACAGACTGACAGTGGACTGTTCTCACATTGTCGCTTGTGGATTGGTTGCCATAGTAAACGGCATAAATATGAAATACAGTTGCTGAAATTCATCCTAACTGACGTGTATCGCGTCAAGGTTTTCCCCGTGTTCAGCTCAGATCGCACCGAGTAAAACGGAGTCGAGTGATGTGTGCCGATTATTTCACAGCTATGAGATTCTCCCCAGTGATTTACTAGATAGTTTTTCGTTTTAGGGAAACGAGATACAACCTAAAACAAAGGCAACCCGAGTAGACGCAATACAGTTGTTAATTTTTTTTCTTGAAGCAAAAAAAAAAAAAAAAAGTTATCCAACACCTATCACCCATGTGAAAAACTAATTGTCCCCTTAAACTTTAAAATCCGGTTGTGCCAACTTTTGCAGCAATAACTGCAACTAAATCCTTCCCATAATGGGGGATCAGAGTTTCTAGGATTTACTCCTATGCTTTGGATCGTTGTCTTGCTGCATAATGCAGTTGCGCTTGAGTTTTAAATTACGGACTGAAGACCGGACATCCTCCTTTAGGATTTTCTGGTAGAGAGCAGAATTCACGTTTCACTCAATTACCCTGAAGGCCCTGAAGCAGCAGAGCATCCCCACACCATCACACCTCCACCACCACCATGCTTGACCGTAGCTTTGACGTTCTTTTTGTGGAATTCTGTGTTTGGTTTACGCCGGATGTAGCGAATCCGCTGTCTTCCAAACAGTTCCACATTCAACTCATCAGTCCACAGGATATTCTCCCAAACGGTTTGAGGATCATCAAGGTGTGTTTTGACAAAATTCAATCGAGACTTAATGTTCTTTTAGGTTAGCAGTGGTTTTCACCTCGCCACTCTTCCATGGATGCCATTTTTGCCCCGTGTCTTTGTGCTCTTGGAGGAATTTTGGAAGTTCAGCCATTTCTGGGAAGGTTCACTACTGTGCAGAGTTTTTCCATTTGGAGATAATGGCTCTGAACCCCAAGTTGCTCCCAATTGCAGGCTAGCACCTTGCATTTCAGCACTGCTGCCATTGGTGTGTGAGAATGGGTGAATGCGAAACTGTAAAAGCACTATGTAAGTGCAGACCATTTACCACAAACTCTAGAGGCTGGTGTAGGTTAAAATTCTGGGAGATCAGTCGTTTCTGAAATACTCAAACTGGCTCGTCTGGCATCAACGAAACCAAGCAAGAAAGTTCGTGAGATCACATTTTTCTGACGTCTGATGTGAACATTTAACTGGAACTCTCGTCCTGAGGCTGCATGAGGGTTGTTTTTTTTTGTTTGTTTTTTTTCCCCCCCATTTGGAGATAAAGGCTCTCACTGTGGTCCTTTAGAGTCCCAGAGCCTTTGAAATAGCTTTGTAACGCGTCCCAGACTGATGTATTTCAGTCACCTTCTTCCTCATCATTTCTGGAATTTCTTTCAACTTTGGCATAGTGTGTTCCTGGGTAAGACCTTTTAACCTACTTCCTGCTGTTGAAAAAGTTCTATGTAAGTGTTGATGTGATCGAACAGCGTTTGCAGTAATCAGGCCTGATTGTGTCTAATCCAGCTGAACCCCATTATGAATGCAGTTTCATAGATTTGGGGAGTTAACTATGGGAGCAAATACATTTTCACACAGACTCAGTTGGTATTGGATAACGTTTTTTTTTTTTTTTTGCTTCAGTAAATAACTATCATTTAAAACGGTATGTTGTTTACTCAGGTTGCCTTTGTTTCATCCTGGATTCTGTTTTAATTTCTGAAACAGTGTAGTATGAGAGAGACCCTTTTTCACAGCACTGTAAGTGTGTACAATCTACGGTCCTCCTTTTCGGCTGTGTTCTTGTTGCAAATATCTGACACCCACCGCATGGTGAGAAAACACATGAAATCTAATTTGGCTCGGATGACCCCAAATCTGATGAACGTGACTCAAAACCACATTGATGTGGATTCGCGGTGTTGCTGTTCACACTGCATAAAATCTCCCACTCAGATATTTGACCCCCAGCCCAAACGTGACACATTTGTGACACGTGTGACTTCTCTGGTCGCATGTAGCAATGTAGCACAGCTTAAGGTTACAGATGTTTATGCTATTCCCTTAAATGTTACGTGTTCAAATGGAAAGAACTTTTCATAGGCCAGATTTAACTGGCACTGGAAAACAGAAGAAAGAGCATTCTACCACAAAAGCAGTTTTTTTAAACTCCCCAAACACATCCTGACTGCGGTCGTACTTGTCTTTGAGAGCAGACTGAATGGCAGACCAGTAATTCAAGGACTCTCTTCAAATCATTTCCAAAATAGCCAGACAAATTATGCTTTGTGCTCTGGCCTTTTTTTTTTTTTTTTTTTTTTAAATAATAGGGTAGTTGCCAGATTACTGCTTTTCACCAAAGTTTAAAGGCGGTTTAACAGAAGCGCAAGCCTTTTTAACTGTTTAACCTATGGTTTTCCTTATGCGTGTGTATTTTAATTTGTTTGTGTCAATAATGAAGCATGCTTAGTGATTCATATTCGGGTTGAACAGAGCGTAGTGATTGAACGCACAGGCTTGCTGCAGAACCAGGTTGTATCTAAGCCTGTTGGTTTTTTTTTTTTTTTTTTTAAGAGGAGCCGTAAGTGCGAGTCCTCAGGCGGGGTTGGACAGGACAGGAAAGGAATGCTTGTCTTGGACGGCGGCCCACAGCTGCTGCTCTCAAGCTCTGTTCTCTCACGTTCCCCCCTCCTGTAAGGTAGAAGACTCTGCTTCTGCTTACATCCCGCATACCTCTGTAATGAACGCCGGGTAATTGGTGACTGGTGAACGTCCGGAGGATTACGGCGAGGGGGGGGGAGGCCACCTGACCTAATTGAGGTCATATTTTTATTGTTGCTGTTAGCAGTGAAAAGGAGAACAGGCATTTTTATGTGCCTGCATAATGCCGAGCGGATTTCAATTGATAGTTCGTCACCACCACACAGCAGCGATTTATTTATTTGTTTGTTTGTTTGTTTGTTTATTTATTTATTTATTTTCCCCCAGGCTGACGCAATACATCAATCGTTCTCAAACCCCGAGCAGGTTCACGAGGAGGTCAGCAATTAAACGTGATGCTGCCTGTCAGGCTAGTGAGGCGGCCTGCACATAGGTTCGTTTTACTTTGTTCAGCCAAGCTGAAAATATCACCTAATACTTCGGAGAGGCTCAGCCCAAGGCTGGGGGATCACATGATCGTCTGCGCTACCTTTTGAAATTGAAATGCTAAGGAGCTCTGTGAAAGCCTGCCGCCGCTCCGAGCCGAGACGAGGTACGCGAGGCAGAGCATACAAAACAGGCCCCTGTCACACCGAGGGGGGGATAGACAAGGACGGAGAGAAAACGAAGAACGGGGATGGAAATGAAAGTCACAGCCGTAATGATTTTTCTGTTACACTTGACTGTGTTCCATCTCGTGCCAGGAAGAGACGTGTGATTGGATTTGCGTTAGGTAGCCACTCTGTGTGATTAGGCGTTTGCCCACACTGAATGTAAAGGAGCTTGTAAGCACGCCAGGCTCTTAATATTCAGAAAGTTGCACTCTTCTACTATGATGGCTGCAATTCGGAGACGTGACAAGTTGTGAATGAATTCTGTGTCGAGGCAGAGTTCATATCTTTAGTGACTTCACGTACACAATTGTACACGATGGTGTTCATCTGTACAGCGACTTCCTTAATCCTCCCTTTGAATCCAGACACGATCAGACCCCGTACACAAGATGCCGTATCGGACGCTCAAGACGTGCACATTGTTTCCTGCTGAACGGTGAAGAACCTCCGACGTGTGATTCCCGTTAAACATGTACTAACGGACTGTCCTGCTCTTAACAATACCGGACAATGTTTTTCCTCAGAAAATACGTATTAAAAGTGTTCCAAAACGGTTTTTCTTGAATATTAACGTGAAGGACCTCGTTATCGATGCTGATGTGGACACTGCTGAAATGTTGTACGAATTACCAGAACGCCCTGCTTTACCTACCATGATCTTGCCATGAAAATAGCCACCAATTACTGACGTGGCATTAAAAGAACTCTAAATAAATCAATCATCTGGACAGTGAATGGACAAGTCCCATTGCATTAACATTTTAAGGTGCAATTATTTAATCTTTTTAATTTTTTTTTATTCCTTACTTATACAAATAACCTGGAAGATATGTAGAACATGATCTCAGACAAACAAACAATGGATTAAGTCGTAGCTAAAGTGTATTAAGTCGTTGAGAAAACCCGTTTGGAAAACTGATTACCGGTTTGGACGTGCCTACTGCCAGTCAATTGATAGACGTTCGACCGGCCACCATAGATCCTGGGGGTGGAGCTTCGTGAACATGGGCGGGAAACATTCAGCCGTTGTGGGGAAAGAAGACCAATCTTAGGCCATGTTTACGCTAGTGCGTTTTCGTTATGAACGGCATTTTAAAACACAAACGATCCTCGTCCACACTGGCGTTTCCGCTGTGTCTCAGAAACGATCTCCGTCCACCCTACAAGACTGAATACGCATGTCGCATGACCGTTCATACACACTGGGCATGCGCATACAAGTGTAAACAGGAAGTCGGTTGCTAGTCAGGCACAACAAACCGGCGTTCCATGTAGGTCTTACGCCGCTCGAAATGAGATTTGTTGGCGCTCGCTCTAATCGTAGCTCGCCTCTTGCGCACGTACGCTGCTGCATTATAAAATACAGAATCGAACTGCACAATGGCTGCTGAGAACGAAGACAAAGCCAGCGAAGCTTGCGGTTCAGTCTCCGTGTTGTGTGAACGATCAAGGTAGCGTAATGGTCATATGGTAGGGGTTTGACGAATCGGGGAAAGATACGCAATGCTCCAGAAGACCCAATCAGGGGGCGATTGTTGGCGAAGCCACGCCTCCGTTTCTAAACGTCTCAGTTTTTCGAGGGTCGAAAATGCCGGAGTAGTGTCGACGACAGGCGTAACCGTAACGGTTACGCTTTTAAAATGAAAGCGCACTAGTGTAAACAGGGCCTTACGTAATGCAACTTGAACGCAGCGAGTTGCAACACAATGCCTGAAAAACCACGTTTACGACTGGTCTTGTGCTTATGTGTATGTATTTTTGCACATGGATATGTACATTCTGAATTTCTTCATAGACCCAAGTCCTTTTTCTGTGTGTTCCTCTTCAACGCAGGTCCGCTGGATGATGTACTGGATCGTGTTTGCACTTTACACAGTTGCGGAAACCATCGCAGACCTCAGCGTAGCCTGGTAAGACTGACGGCACACTAATCACACCTGTTCACCTCGCACAACTCAAACGCTTCATTTGCCTGATTGCACGTGATTGGTGTCAAACCAAACAAACAAGTCTTTTGATTTCGCGACTTGCCGGTGTCGTCCCAGCTCAAGGCATGCAGGAAGACAATCTGGCTTTAATGAAATTAAGTTGGCTTTTTAATTTGGGACTACTGAAATCAGTCTGTTGGAATACACGCTTTAATGTGTGTAATTATTTCGTCTGATTAATAGGATGCAATTTGTGTCTCTGTATCTCCTGTGTATGAAGGTTTCCCCTCTATTATGAAATAAAGATTGCCTGTGTGATCTGGCTCGTGTCTCCGTACACTAGAGGAGCCAGTGTAATCTATAGAAAGATCCTACATCCTCTACTGACGTCAAAAGAACGGGTAATTATGCCTTTTAATTCTTAAATCTTAATTGCTTCCACTGATGGCTTTATATCCATTATATTAGAGTTATCGTTAGATATTGAATTAGATTTATATAACAGTATTGGAACTTGGTATAATTGTGCCTCCTGCTTTATATTTTGATCTTTTCCTCAGTTGCGAGGACTGATGTTTCACACACTGCACTCTCCACAGCAGGAATATAATTATGTTTCATAGTTTGCTTCCTGTTGGTGTGAATGCGATGACTGTAATTTGATGACAGTATTTACTAATGTAGTTTTGCCTCATACTTGCCTAATTACACAAAATGTGAGTTTTATATATATATAATTGAAGTACCTTCAATATAACTACTCTCACCAGCCACAACTGCCCAGTTTTGGTGATCTATACCTTCAGATTCCTGTTCTTGACTGAAGTGGAACCTTTTGTGGTCTCTCATTATTGTATCCCATCTACTTCAATGTTCGACGTTCATTCTGAGATGCTTTTCTGCTCACCGCAGCTGTAACGAGTGGTTACTTGAGTTAACATAACCTTCCCGTGAGCTCGAAACCAGTCTGGCCATTCTCCTCATATGTCTTTCATCAACAAGGCGTTCCCTTCGCTGGTAGTAGAGCGGGTTGTCCACTGATCATAGGGTTGGCGGTTCGATTCCCGGCCCACGTGTCTCCACATGCCGAAGTGTCCTTGGGCAAGACACCGAACCCCAGGTTGCTCCCGATGGCAAGCTAGCGCCTTGCATGACAACTCTGCTACCATTGGTGTGCGAGTGTGTGTGAGAATGGGTGAATGAGACACGGTGTAAAAGCACTATATAAGTGCAGACCATTTACCATAAACTCTAGAGGCTGGTGTAGGTTAAAATTCGGTAGTTTCTGAAATACTCAAACCAGCTCATCAACAAAACCATGCCACGGCCAAGCAAGAAAGTCAGTCAGGTCACATTTTTCTGGCGTTTGATGTGAACATTAACTCCGATGGAACTCTCGTCCTGAGTCTGCATGAATCGTATGCATTGTGTTGCTGCAATGTGATTGGCTGATTGGAGAATCAATGAATTAATGTGTCCTGTGAGTGTATGTTCTTAGTGTTTAGTATAAGGCCTTGGTGGGTTATTTTTATTCGTTAAATGTTTTTAACAAATCATATTAGTCAGAATGTTCAAGTTTCTGTATTTAGAATATTTTCTGATGTGAGGTGTAGCGGTACGCTGAATTGTCAGCTAAACAGTAAAAGTTGCAGCGGTATTTTGCAATCAGATTTGAGGACAGTCACAGGTTTTGAAGGTTCCACTTCAGCACGCCTAAGATTGATGTCCCGATTTTTATCTGCTATCTTGTTGTGAATCTGCCTGTATGAACCTCTAACCTTCACTTTGTTTTTGCTTCAAGGAAATCGATGACTACATTGTTCAAGCTAAAGAGCGCAGCTATGAAACAATGCTTCACTTCGGCAAGCAGGGCCTAAGTATAGCAGCCACCGCAGCTGTCTCTGCAGCTGTCAAGGCAAGTGACGAACTGCATGACCGTGTGGGTGTGTGAGCGCTCGTGCGCTACAGCTCCTGTCACTGGGTGTGTGTGTGTGTGTGTGTGTGTGTGTAAATGTATCTGCTGTTTCTATGGGCGTACATATTTATAGGCCACTGTTCTGCCTTTTTGGTTTTGTATTAGTTATGCATGTACTGTAGGGTTGCCCGTTAGTATGGAATTTTGCGACAGTGAATTACGATGTTTATATCCTTAATATTTCGGCTTCCTGATCGCGATATAAATCAAAAAGCTACATATTAACATCAGCCCCAAATAAAGCGCACTGTCGTCCATTCCTCAGGAGAGAACATCTCCGGTATTATTATCCTTTTCAGAACATGTCCGTCTATAGTCAGCTTGAGTCTTGATTAAAATGAGCACACATCTGGTTTACCTGTTTGCAGAGGAGGAAGCGCCGGTAGGATGTGCAGGATGTGTTTCCATAAGGGATAATTCCCATATCATCTTGTGATGTTTTTGTCTTTGTCTTCTTCATTCTTATTCCTCACCTTGTTTGTCGATCCTAACCCTGGTTTCGATTTCTCTCTCTCTCTCTCTCTCTCTCTTCACCTTTTACTGACATACTGTCCTATAGGAACTCTGCCTTCCTGCTCTCTCCAGTGGAGGTAATGGCATCTAGTCTACAGCATGGGAAAGGATGTGTCATTTAAACAAATCCTTTGTTTCATTTCTTTTTCTTTCAAATTTTCATACTGATTCACACATGCAGTGTTAACAACTAACGATCTCTCCATCATAGCGTGCAATACATCCGCTCAGTAAAGCCTATCTTTCACGTGGTCTCGCATAATCGCACTGGCGTTACACTAGGGCCTCCATCTCTCTCTGTAGCGCATTTAGACTTCGAGTCATAACGTCTGAAATGTCCATCCACCCGCATGCATGTTTATTTGGTGATCATAACGCAATCACGTCATGCTCCGCAAAGGTCAGCGGCTGGCGTTTAACATTTTCTGTTTGCTATCCTCAGGGCCAGGGTGCCATCACAGACAAGCTGAGAAGTTTCAGCATGGTCGACCTCACCCAGATCCCGCATGATGATGCGGTCGGCGAGCAGTACTCGTCATACTCCAGCTCCAATCCCGCCAGGAGAGCACTAGCCTCCAGCCAGCACGACGGAGCCGGTACGGTTATCTCAGCTTACTGTAAATGCCGGCTTAATGATTAACCTGCCCGCCTCTCTCCAAACACAGCCCTGTGTTAGTCTTGTGGTTCAAAATGCGCCGGGTATTGTTTCCCCCCCCACGCCTGGTGGTCCACTCTCTGCTGCCTTGAGGATTAATTAGTGCCACCTCTGTAGGTGGTAAGTATGAACTCTGTGTTGCTTAACTAATTCCTAGCCTTGTCTAGCGTGACTGAGAGCACTCGCCGCAGAAGGTAAAAGCCCACGGCGCTCTCGCAGAGGCTATTTTGACCACATCCACCGAGCTCATTGTTATCCGCTCCCAGCTCTTTGCAGGAAATAGAATGGATTTTTGTCTTTGTCTCGAGCAGTAGTGGATAATAAAGCAAAGGCGACCCAGTCAGAGCAAGAAAGCTTGTCATTTTGTGTGAATTTGTGGCAGTCGGGGGAGTGGGGGTGGGGGGTCTGGACGACGCCGTGAGCCGTCGTCTGAGCAGAATGCCTAATGCACTCTATCTCAGTATGCTAATGAGCTAGTCACATTTGAAATTCCACCAGCATCCAGGTCATTTTCATCTCATCTGCGATGGAGCCACAATAAAGGGAGTCACTTCAAAATGCCACCGCCAGAAAGAGACGGCCAAGGTTGTCCGCTGATGAAGCGAGCCGCTAATTGTAGGATTTTTTTTTTTTTTTTTTCCTTCTCTTCATTCAGAAAGATGACTGAGAAGACAAAAGCGGCTGTGTCATTCAGTCAGCACTCATTAAGAGCCCTGTTTTTGTAAAGGAATGGGGTCAGCTGAGGGAACACCGTCAAAGTGGCAAGTGGCTCTCTTTGTTCTTTGCTTCAGGCGCTCGTCCTCTTCCCTCCTCCCTTTCCTGCAGTCAGTCACATTCCTCAGTCATATGAGGCCTGAGGTGTTGTGACCATTCAGGGCTGAACACTGCCACCTCTTATCGGATTAAAGCCCTGAAAATGGAGCGCTACTGAGCAGGACATAATGCAGTTGGAAGAGTGAGGGAAGTATTTACTTCCATCCTGACACAGTATCTCTCACCGTGCGTCGTCAGCAGATGGTTTCTCATAATCACTTGGCTGCCTCTGAAGTATTCTTATAGACACCGTAATTACAGACCTCATGACTAGGTTGTGTGTTGCTCGACTCCAAAAAAGCAAAAAATAGCTATGCGGAGTGAATAGTGTGTCTACCCTAGTCAGAGGAAGTTGTCCTGGTTCCCTAATGGAAAACATTTGTTGGGGTCTGCAGTCGAACAAAGGAAGCACAAAAGCGAGACTGGGGCAGTCGCTGTATCGCTTCTGCCCCCATGTGGTCAAACATGGGGGCACACAAACACATCCATATGCGCACTGCCTGCTTGCTGGCTTTGTTGTTGGATTTGCAGTATGGTGAGAGATGAGCGGCGTGTCCCGGGCTGCACCGAAGTGAATTCGCTGGAGTGACATGTGGGACACTGGCACAGGCTGGTGCTCCAGAGTCTTGGTTGCACTCAGGGAGAAAGCTGTACCAGGAACAGTCTGAGACTAGAACAAAGGGCTCTCTCTTTCACTCTCACTCTCACTCACACTGTGCTCCTAGGTACGACTGCTGTTGACTTTATTCTCTATATTTCTGTACTGTGTACTAAAAGTTTCTACTGCATATGTATTTCTCCCCCTCAGGTTATTACGAGGACGCCGAGGAGGAGCGAGGTGGCAACGACAGCGATACCGTGTTCTCCGAAGACGAAGCCGTAACTCAGCGCGGCCTCAGGCGCTCTCAAAGCACCAAAAGCACACGCTCCAAACACCGTAAAGATGTACGTATGCTAAAAATACCAGTTGGATTAGATTTGTGTAGCAAAAAGAGATGAAATTAGAGCCCTAGTAGAACAAATAAAATATATGCAACTCTGTTTTTATGTTATCCAGGTGGATCAGGTGAGCTAGTTTAGCATCAGAAGTAAAACAGGTTGTAGGTTTTCTTTTTCAATGAAGTCACCTTAAATTTCATAAAGCATGATTTTCACACTTTTTTTTTTTTTTTTTTTTTTCTTCAATCTGGATTGGAAATGAACCACCATGCCTGTTTTGTAGTTCATTTGGCTGACTTTTGTATATTTTTGATTATTTAATATTTATAAATTTATTTGTGTGGGGCGGACGGCAGTGGTTAGCATGTTTGCCTCACACTGCCGGGGTTGGAGATTCAAATCCCGCCTTTGCCCTTTGTGCACAGAGCTTGCATGTTGTACCTGTGCTTCGAGGGCTTCCTCTGGGGACTCTGGTTTCCTCCCCCTGTCCAACGACATGCGTTGTAGGCTAATTGGCATTTCCAAATTGTCTGTACTGTGTTTGTGCTCGATTGCTCCCTGCAATGAGTTGGAACCTCATCTAGGAGGTCACCTGCCTTGTGCCCCAAGTTCCCTGGGATAGGCTCCAGACTATAATAATAATAATAATAATAATAATAATAGTAATAATAATAGTAATAATAATAATAATAATAATAATAATAATAATAGTAGTAGTAGTAGTAGAAATAGAACTAGTGGTGGTGGTGGTGGTAGTAGTAGTAGTAGTAGTAGTAGTAATAGAACTAGTGGTGGTGGTGGTAGTTGTAGTAGTAGTAGTAGTAGTAGTAATAGAACTAGTGGTGGTAGTAGTAATACTAGTAGTAATAGTTGTTGCTGCTGTTGTTGTTTAAGAAGCCATTGTTTCATTGGCGAAGGAAGGAGACGGGGGTGTTTCTCATTTGGATTTATAAAAGCAGGAATTTTAGGAAATTTATTGTTCAATGTAGAAAATATTTGATGGTCTTAAAAAACAAGTTTTGGGTGGAGTCAGTTACGTCTGGGCGTGGAGATTATAAGCAGAGGTAAAATGGGACGATACTTATTTCTTTAGTAAAGTAAAGACCACTGTTTGTTTGTAACTCATGGTCGTGTTTGTGTCGCAGTTTCGTTATGGATCCCTGAAGATTAAAGGGCGACGGAGGCCTGCACTAAACGCCATGACGTATACCAGCACTGACCAGTAACTACTGACCCTGGAGAACTTTTACCTACAGAAGCCTAGCGAGTGTTAATATTCTCCTCTCCTCTTAGTGGCTGTGGGTTCTTTTATCGTTCATGCCGAAAATCGAGTAGGTTTTTAACGCAGCACCAACACCTATTTATTTTTCAACTCCAGAGTTAAACCGACGACACGAGCTTGTACATTTGCAAGAATATTGTGTGAGAAAATGTAGTGTGTGTGTGTGGGTTTGTGCTTAATGTAGATGTTGATGTATGGTGTGGCCTATTCTGAATTTGATATTCAGTTTGGGTTTTAGAATTTTAAATTGTATTTACTACGTTTTCTAAAGTGTTCCTAGCTAAAAGTGTATTCCTTTGGAGGTGGGTTTTGATATTTACGTCATCTGTATGTTTATGCTGCCTTATATCCTTGTCGTTTTCCTATTGCTGATTAGGTAAATCATTGTGATACCAGTACACTTGAATGCGATCAAACCAAAAGTGTCCTTTATCATTAAAGAAAAAAAGAATTTTAATGACCGTGGGGGAAAAAATGCAACTTAATTATGAATTATGAATATTGCTGATTTTTACCAAGCTTGTATAAAACCAGTTTTGCACATTTTTTAAAAAAAGTTTTGTATGTCATCTCAAAGCAGAATGTATTCTTGACTGGGAAAAGAACCACATGCTGTAACTTCATACCAAAGTCATGTAATCCACTACATCTGTTGGGGGTTAGGTTTAGTTTAAGGTGTGCCTGTGGTTACTGAATGCTCCACTCCTAAATTATGTCCCGGTGTGTCTGAATAAACTTTGTGAGTTTGCAGTTGAACACTGACTCCAAAACACTTCATTGCCCTGATTCTGAAAAGGCCAAGAGTGTGTAATCTTTCCGCAGTGGTGGAGCAGATGTCATGCTGCTCTGTGTGCAGTGTAGAGGATCATTTATATGATTAGTATTAATGGGGGGATTTAGCAGAATCCAGGCGTCAGATCCGCACTAGCTCTGAGCTTCAGAGGCAGACTGAGAGGAAGATCTGTCTGCAGGGCCTCTGTGGTTCCCCCCGGCCTGCACGTGGCTTCTGCTGCCTGATGAGGATTAATAACCGCACCTCTGTATTCTCCTGACCAGCGCAGCTCATTGAAGCGTTCCCTGTGTCTGAGCAAGAGGTAAGTAATGTAGGATCACTGTTACTCTGGGTCTTCAGAAGTTGGAAGCAACACAAATAGCTGTGAAATTATTATTATTATTATTTTTTTAAGATAATGTACTTTAAAATGTTAACATTAAACAAAATGACTAGTGGACTAAACATCACAGCCTCTGCCTAGTCTCAGTTTTGTACACTTTTCTGGCAAAGGGCTTCAGAATCTTTAAAGTTACTATCTCTTTTGCTCTCCACACTGTTTTGTGAGTGCTTTCTGTTGAGGGGAAAATATCTTTAACACCATGAAATAAGAAGATTTTCCCAAAACATGCTCACTGAAGTCAAAAAGTTCCATGATATCAGGTCTTTAAAAATTCTTTTGGGAGTTTTGTTCGTAATGGTTTGTGGTTAGAACACGTAGCTGGCTGTTTCCACAGTCAGTCAAACTGCCCTGTTCTGGGAAAGCAGGCAGTTCTTGGTCATGTTTGAGAATGTTCCAGATTCGACTATCTAGTGAAAGCTAGAGATTGGCCGGAACTACTAAGGGACAACTAACTTTTTATTTTTTTTCTTATTCTTCTCATAATTAGAATATCTTAGTCTTATTGCAGATTCTTAAATGTAGATGCTCCTGAAGACCAAACCAAAATCAGCTGCTTTAAAGGAAGCTTTACGGTGCCTTATGAGATGCTTCTCCACTCACCATGACTGTAGAGTGATTATTTCAGTTAACGTACAGTACATTTCCTGTCTGCTCAAACCAGGCTAGCCATTCTCCTCTGAACTCTCATCAGTAAGGCATGTCTATGCACAGAATCGCTGCTCACACCATTCTGTATAAACTCCAGAGACTGTTCGTGTGAAAACGCCAGGAGATTCTTAAAATACTCAAACCAGCCCATAGACCATCCACTGTCAGTCATCGATCACGTTTTTTTCCCATTCCGGCGTTTGAAGTGAACCCGAAGCTCTTGCCCGGTATCTACATGATCTTCTGCATTGAAATGCTGCCACATGATTGGATTAAATTCACCAATGAGCAGATGCAAGTGTTCATACAGTGGCCAGTGAATGTATAAACACACAGTATATTGATGTCAAAAAAAGAGTGAGTGAATACCGTAAGCTGCATTCTCTACTCACTGTGGTTTAAAAATAACCGTCTACAATCGGCCTCCTTGCACGTTGTTTGTTTTTATTTACAAACCTCACCTTTATGCCTTGTTTGTACAAATCAGCTTAGTTGATTTAACAGTATAGCCTAGTTTTATGTCGAGTTGCTCAAATTTACAAGTACTACCCCATAACCTTGTAAAGGCCTTCCTATTTCATTCCTCTGACCACTAGAGAGCAGACTCTACCTTTTTCAGATCCGTCATTTCATTTTGGTTAGTTAAATCTGTTCATATCTCGTGTGGGGGATATGGTACATCAATGCTCATAACGACCAAAAAGACCTGACGCAAATCATTGGACTCCTGTTTGTTAGGAGATTTATAGGTTAGTGTTCCTGGAGTAACCCAGCCCTCACATTAGTGTTTTCCCTGCTTTAACGTGTCTGTTAATATCTGGAGATCACTGGACACCAGTTCATCACTGGTCATCACACTTACACCATGGAGCAGTTGAGAGTAGCCAAATGAGAGTATGACCAAAAAGGGTTAGGGTTTGTGGACACTTGAACATCTCATTCCAGATTTATTCCCCCTTTTACTGTTATAATAGCCTCCACTCTTTTGGGAAGACGTTTCTCTAGATTTTGGAGCCTGGCTGTGGGAATTTGTGTTCACTCAGCCACAAGAACGTTAGTGATGTAAGGGACTGATGTTAGGTGAAGAAGCCTGTTGTGTGGTTGGTGTTACAGTTCATCCCAAAGGTGTTCAATGCTGTTGAGGTCAGGGCTCTATACAGGACACTCGAGTTCTTCCGGTCCAACCTTCAAAAACCATGTCTTCGTGCTGGAACAGGTTTGGACTCCTTCGTTCCAGTGAAGGCAAATTGTAATGCTACAGCATACAAATATATTCTCGACAACTGTGTGCTTCCAACTTTGTGGCAACAGTTTATGATGTCCACAATTTCTGGCCATATAGTGTGAGTGTGGAGAAGAATAGCAGCCAAATATGTGTCCACTAGGTGGTGCTACAACAGCACTTATTATCCCCTTGGTACAAAGACACTCATAAACAAATCTCTATTCCCAAGTGGTGTGTGCATTATAGTATATTAAACATATTCATTTATTTAGCAAGAATAATAAACTTTGTGTAAAACTCATGGGATCGACAGTCCAGACTTACAACAATGATGCGCTTCTAAAAAAAAAACAACCCTTCACAATAAAACTAAGTACTCAAATTCCAGCTTGGCTTTTTCAGAAGTGCATGTTTTCATAGCACATTCTTGAAATAGTTAATGAAGGCTCTGAACATACACACATACGTTTAAGCGCTCTATCTGTTAGGACTGTGCCAGAGCTTTGACTCTGTTATGAGCGAGAGGTCATTGGGCCCCTATGGAATCATACAGTAGAGATTTTTTTTTCTAGAGCAGGGTCAGTTTGAGGAGAAAAACACATACCGAGGACATCTCGGCCACGCTAACCCCACTCCTAAAAGGCCTAGTGTGTGTATAACACTATAGCTGAGGAGTTACTTTCATCTGGTTGAGTTGTTCACCCACTATCATTTACAGCATATTGCTTGAGAAATGGATAGCACACCTAGAGATATTTGGCAAAAGTTTATAGCAGCCATAAATTTGTACCCCCATTCCTAAAGTAAACCAGCTTATTTTAATGTATATTGTCATTAACTGGCGAACCAAATTCCGCTTGAGGCAATCCCACCTGGCCAATAAAACCGACTGCATTCTGATTCAGAAAAAAGGGTGATTATTGGGCACACAGCAACACATGTGCCATGCATACAAACCCCAGGAACCAAAACAACACTTCATAAATGGGTTCAGGAAAAGGTCAGTCTCACACTTAACACACACAGCACCGTCAACTGCTGCTCACGAAATGTTTCCTTAATTGTCTGAATTATATGGTAGTTGTCCCCCTTTTTCTGCCCTACACCCCCTTGGTAGTCCCCCTGACCCCTCAAAGAACGCTCAGGTGGGTGGGAGTGTGTGTGGATGTGTGTGTGTGTGGTGTGCTGGGGGAAGGGGGCTAAAAGGGGAGGAGCGATGTCTATGCTGACCCATGGCTGAACTTTTGTAGAGACTTCCTGTTGCTGCATTAGATTGTGTGTGTGTGGATGTGAGAGTGTTGGTGCCTGTGTATGTGTGTTGCTGTAGAAAGGTGCAGATGGTGACATCCCCCCTTTCTTTCTCTCATTAGTCCACAACACACTATCTGTATCGTCCTGTTATCAAGCCACTTGAGCACAAGTAGAGGTCAGTCTGCAGCGATCACAGTAATTCCCATAAACCTCTTTATTACGCCCCACATCAGTGTAATTGAATCTGGCGGAAGTGAACACACTGTTAAATGTATTTAAAATGCGGAATTAAACAGAAATGATCCAGAGTCGTATTACGTGGCCCAGGATGCCCTTCTGAGGAAGTGAACTAAAGGCTGTAATTGAACATGTGCCGAGACAGGCCACATGAAGCAGTTAGCGAGGGCTAAGCAAACAGAGCTGGCCTTCAAAGCAAGAGGATGCGTCATAAATCAAGGCCGGCGACAGCAGACAGAGCACCTCCTCAGCTTCTGTAAAACACTGCTCCTCCCAGTCTTCTCCCAGGACGAGCTGCAAACAAATAACTCAGCAGGCCCTGGCACAGGTGTAGGAGACGAGCACGGCCTCCCCTGTTTCGTCTCCTCTCTCACTTGGGTTTTTTCCCCTAGACGTCCAGACGGTGATGTTTCTTACCCATCTCGTACTGTGTCTTGGTGTTGCCTTGGTTCTGTGTGTCTGAGAAGTGTACTAGGCAAAGTGCGAAAATTTGGATGGGTTACTCGTCCTGTTTGTGAAATGGCAAGCACCTTGTGCTTTTGTTGCTCAACAGGAGCAATCCACATCCAGCCAAATGGAGGCATTTTACTCGCACACACGTGTACACACAGCTGTTCTTCGCAAGCCTCTGCCTGATGGCCACCAATAAACAAGAAAAGTTCACATTCCCAAAGGCAGCGAGGTCGGGACCTCAAAATAAGATGGACAAATCTGATTGTGGAATCAGCGCGTGCCGCTGGGCCAGGGCTGGAGGGGGGTAAGGGTAAATGGAGGGCAGAAGAGAGAAAGAGAGGGAGAGAAAAGAGGGAGAGAGATTGCTCGTGTGTGTCTTTGAGAGGTTTCCTGTGGTTGTCCCTTTGCCGACCTTATCAACTCCGAAAGAGAGGTGTGTGTGTTGTGGGTGTGGAGTGCACTGTTGGACTGCACTATTCCACTTGTTCTGTTCTCTCACATACATATGCTTGAGAACACTACATGCTAGCAGCAGAAGAGGGTGACTCTGTGGAGAGGCTGGAAGGGGGTAGGTACGTGTGTTTTTGTGTGTGGGCAGCCATGTAATGGCCGGGGCAACGTAAACATGTCAGAGGTGTTTTGTTCACCCTGGCCTGCGCTCCTGCTGAACTTCTGCCCGCCAGATTGACCTGATCTTATCAGTCGCTTTCACACTCAACGCAGCTTCTGGTTGTAATTACACCATGTAATGGAGCATCCTGTCAATGGACCTCCACAATGCAAGCCCCCTTATCTCACCGCTCAAACAGCCCATCACCCCCCAAACACACGGCCTTGCTGAGGCCGCAATGGCAGTCACGTCAAAAGCCTCTGGGCGGAAAATGGCCTCCACTGGGCCTGCTGTTCACTTTTTCACTTGCCCAATGCTGCAGGTGCAACAAGATGGTTCTGTAAAAGATCACAAGAGTGTTACAGACGACTTGTATCTCAGGCTGTAGGAAGACATTAGAAGATAGTGGTTCAAGGACACTGATAAAGATTTCCTCCATTTTGGAGACGCATAGGTGCTAGTAATCCAAGTATGGCAGTATCCTGATCCCACTGGCAATCAGGGCACACAAGGCCATTTACATACATCTCGAAAACTCCCATGGTGCTAGAGTGAAACAACGGGTAGGACTAGGCATGTCTGCCCTTGGATGGCAAACTTTAGAAAACAGCTGTGTTCCTGGGAGATGGGGTCTTGAAAATAAGCATTACACCGGTTCACCGACATGAACTAGACCTGAGGCTACACAGAACTACATCTGACAACCGTAGTATAAAATATGTGGGTTTTTAAGAAGCCTTCCTTTTGACAAGACCCTGGGCCAAAAAAATGGTTGGGTGCTGGTGGCGGGATTTGGGAAACTTTGCATCCCTGTGACACTGTCATCAGTTCCAGCTGATCTGATGTAGTTGCAGCCCAGTGAGTGGTGTTTTCCACTACAGAGTGTCCTGTCATCAGCTTCTGCCATTCACAAGCCTGCTCCATGGTGAGAGGCATTGTTTAGAGCCTGCTCGACAAGATTAGAAGGAGGCACTTGGATGCTTGTTAGGGGCCCAAGCGCATGATTCTCCCTGCCTCTGGAATATGGGAACAGACTGTGGTTACCTAAAAGTTCCAAGGTCCATTTGGTTTCATGATTCTGGAACTTGTACTCTCCTGTCCAAGGCTTTGACAACAGACCCAACATGGGATCCTGGTATACAGGACAGATTGTGCAATTTTTTTCAAATTTTTTTTTTTAAAGTCTCACAATTTATTACTTATTATGGATAATGTCTATACATCAGAAATGCATGTCTTTTTTTCTCTATAAAAAGGCTAAGAAAAATATCTTTCCTTTTTCCAATGTTTTAATTTTTATTGTACAATTATGATCAAATTAATGTTGGTTTTTAAACAAAAGTCAGTTTCATGGTTTGAGACTTTTTTTTGCTGCTGCCACATAGCATGTATACTCCCACAACTAGTGTAAAAACAAAAGCAACACAGAACCCTTCACCTCTAATATAAAGCCTTTCTAAGTAATGGCTTGTTAACAGGATCAGTCAATATTTGAACATCTTATTTAGTCAGTTTGTATCCTCTGGCACTGGAAACCTGCAGCATGTGGAAGGCGAGATGGATTCGTTGAAGTATCAGGAAATCCTAGGTGAAAACTTCATGCCGTCTGTGAGGAAGCTGAAGCTTGGGTGTCATTGGACCTTCCAACAGCCCGATGATCCCAAGCATTCCTCAAATTCCACCAAGGCTTGGTTGCAGAGGAAGTCCTGGAAGATTCTACAGGGCCATCACAGTCACCCGACTTCAACCCCGTAGAAAATCTCTGGTGGGATTTGAAGAAGGCGGTTGCAGCACGCAAACCCAAGAATATTACTGAACTGGAGGCCATTGCTCATGAGGAATGGGATAAGATTCCTCAGGAACGCTGCCAGAAGCTCTGCATCTCGTTTGCAGCAGGTCATAACAGCAAAATGGTGCTCTACTAAGTACTAAAGATGCTTGCCATGAAGGGGTTGAATAAATTTGAGACTGGAGAAGTCATTATAAGTTGCATTTTCAGTTGAATTTGGGGAAACCGCTTGAAGCGTTCTTTGTGTTGAGCTATTTCAACCGCTTTTGTTTGATTTGTTCATCGCAAACAGCTGAAAGTCTGTACATTTTGACAATAAACCTGGTTTGCAGTTGGGGTTGAATCATTTTGATTGCAACTGGACATCCCAGGAATCTTTACAGGTAAAAGTTCCTCCAGTATTACTGTGCATAAAAAAGGTTCATGGGTTCCTGAAAAGCTATATGCTGCAGAAAAATACCTCTTTGAAGCAATAGATAGGTGTGGCTATTTCTTTTCATGGAACTCAATACAAAATTTCAAGGGGCTCTCAGCTGAAGCCATATGGTCCTGGTTTTAAATCTAGTTTTTGCCTTTGGGGGTAACTCACATAAGTCTCTTGGGAATGCATGTTGGGATGTGTGAAGGATCAGGTAAATCACTTGAAGATATGCTGACCAAGCTTTACATAATATCAGAGGCAGTCTTGAGCCAAAGATTATACAGTTCAAAAAAGACTCACATAGACAGAGTTTATGAACACCTATACCACGCACCACTCAGGTTTAAGAAGACACATCTCGATCACCTGCTTAAGGGAGTGTTTCATGGTCACCAGATTGGTACCTTAGCTGTGTTCCAGCTTCCTCTGTAAATCTGAACTCCAGGAACATCAAGTACTTTTAACAGAGCGGAAATCTACACTTGTAATTTGGGGTTAGTTTGTGACGGTTGTTTTTGAACAGCACTCAGTTAATCCATGGTTCACACTTTATTTTTAATAGACTTCCCTGCTTTGGAAGTGAGGTATAGCCAAATGTCACTTGATTTGTCTTTATTTGAAAAGTACGATATAATGAAGTACCATATAACCTCATGTAAGTAAATAGTCAATCACCTCTAACTGGCACAAACCAGGATTCTTAAAACTCAATTCTAACATGCCTGGAAGACATGCCACACAATCTGAGAGATTTATATCACACTAAGTGACAATCATGCTTATTTGTAAACATCTCAATGACCTAAGATCAGATGGTCCTACGGAGTTCAAACATATGATTCATCATTTTAATGACTAGGTTTAGGGCGTCAGAGCAAGGAAACCAAACCCCAATCCTGTTTACTTTTAAAGCATTTTACAGAATGTCCAACATACATATTTGCCAAAGCAGCCCAGTCGCTCCAGGTTGGAACTTGTCTCTTTATCAACGTCACTGGCCATCTCGGCTCCATTCGGTCCTCTCAGCCTTCACCTGCTAATCCTGCTATCAGCTGTCAGTCCACTTGACTCCGCTTACTGTCTCGGAGTCTCCTGATCAATCACTCTACACTTCATGGGCCATCTCACCCCTTGCTTATAGAACATTAAATCGTGTTGATATTGTATGCTAATGGACTGGTTCCTTAAAACCGCTTCTGAATTACAGCTTTAAAAGACTGAAGGATTGAAATGTATCACAGATGTGCTTATTGTGCTTTACAAAACATCAGCCTCATACAAAAAAAAAAGAGTTTCCAATTTAGGAGAACCTTGTGTCTCCTCCGTTGAGCTGAGAAGCTCACATTACTTCCTATTCTCTGAATTTTATATACTCACCGAGAGTGAGAATAGAGGTCAACAGCCGTGTATGTGCCGTATAAGTGCATTCCTTGTGAATTCTGGCTGAACTCGGACCTGCAGTGTTCCACTTGGGCAGCAGTAAAACAGACCGTCACTGCCGGTGACAGATGGAGAAGGATGGCAGTCTCAGCAGCCCACTAAGGTGAACCAGAGGGCAGGTCTGTGAGAAACCCTTAGCTCCAGAGACACGTCACACCGCCGATGGTAAAACGGCTTCTCAAATGGTCCACCTACCTCGCGATTTTGGCCAGGATGGGTCTCTGCACTCTTCTGGTTTAACCGCTCTCTCTCATTCTCTCACCCCTACAAAGAAGGCAAGACAGTCCTTTGATGGTGACAATGAAAGATGGCCAATGCTAAAGCAAACACTTGGCTATGATTGATCATTTGATGCATGGCCTTAACAAAAGTGAAAATGGATGATGAATGCATGTCCAAGCATACAGAGGTTGGGAGGTCTCCGAGCTGAAAGAACAAGCTAATGGATGTCTCAAAAGAAACACAATTTCAGAAAAGCAAGCCACAAATTGGTCCTGCAACTCAGGAGGGAAAGTGGGTATGGAAGTGTGGAATGATGATCCATCATACCTCCAACATGCACTTTGTGTTCACTCGGAGACAATGTGCAGGTATCATTCATTTAATATATACATTCTGATAAACTGTGACCCCCCCCCCCCCCCAATATTGTTAAAAGTGAAAAACATTTGTCTTTAGCTGTACCTTATTCTGCGATAAAGGGGGTTTGAACAATTGTAATATACATGTTTTGTCTAAAGAAGACTTTTGTTACATTGGTGTTGATCAATAGCTCTGAGGCCTAAACAGGTATGACATGTATTATAGCTAAAGCAGGGCTGGTTCATCCTGCAAATCATGGCTCATAAAGTGAGTGTATCAAAGTGTGTTTATGGAGAGGAGGCTGTCTTTGATCGCACAACCTTTATAGTTCCCGAAGGGGCTGAAGATCTGAGGCAGCCATCTCCACACAGAGCCTCATTACAACACGAGTGTGTGTCAGGCTGCCCTCACGCTGGTGTAAAATGCAAACTAGGCTGGTGACTGAGACGAAGGGGAGGGCGGCACTTCAAAGGACCTGCGGTGCCATCCTGCCTCTGTCTCTCCTTTTCGCAAAGAGGTGAGGTGTCGTCCTGCGTAATATAATCACTAATTGAAAGTGTGAACGGTGGGTTTGGCATCTCCGCATTTCACTACAGTAAACCTCACGCCAGCCGTCAACAAGGCAAGAGAGACAGCCACAGTAGCTGGACAGACTGGATGACTAGACTTAATGGCAGGGAATAGCAGGCTCACAGCATTGGTATGTCCCTGTCACCTCTCCATTGTCGCCTGTCCTGTCAGTGCCACCCACTCCTATCATCGTGAAGGGCCCTAGGACAATCCACATCTACAGAGCTAGCAGGAAACAAGGCCAGCGGCATACAATGCAGCCATCTAGACTCTTTGACTCCAACTTAATGACGGTACTTAACAGGTACCATTTCGGATGACTCCGTGCCTCCTGCGTCGTTAAACGACACCCTGTTCTTATCACAGCACAGTTTGATTTACCTTGGTTTCTCTTTTTTAAAAGACGTTTTTAGATAGGCGTGAGAGCATCACTTTTTTAAAAAAGACCACATTGCACCCAATGGAGCTTCTTGGCTATATATATGTTTAGCAAGAGAACCACTGTTGAGAAAGAAAAAAAAACATTCCATCTAAGTCATCATTACCGATATGATGGTCTTGTTCTCAGTTCTGTCTTAGTTAAAACTGTTTTCAAAGCGCTCTCTGGTGCAACATCCTGTCAGACTGGTGTGACAGTGGCCATGAGGTGTGATGAATCTAGCATAAATCAAGTTGGTACTAGAGAGGATGAAGCATTGCACTATAATGGGCCATAAATAAGCATTAGCATCACAGAGGTTAGGTTCAGGTCAGGAGGGCTCTGAGTGGGGAGGCTGAGAGTCAATGCAGAGTCACTCTGCTCAGAAAACCCTGGCCCTGACTGGTTTCCCAGCTGTGAGGCTCTCTGTCCCCACCCTCATCTGTCCCTGTCTGTCTCAATATGGCTTGAGCCCACTCTTCTGCTCTGCCAAGCCCTGTGCCCTCCACACCTTCGACATTCAAATCACTCAATTCCTTAAAACCTGATTTGTGGGCTGACAATAAAAACAGTATAGTCATAGTAGTATGCTAAATGTATGCTTAAATTTAGTTGTTTATACTATCCATTTAATAGTTACAGTGGGGGAAATAAGTATTGAACACGTCAAAAAAAAATTTAGGAAATATATTTCCAATGAGGCTATAACCATGAATTTATTTTATTTTATTTTATTTTTTTTTTTTTTACCAGACTTTGGTATTTACTCAAGAAATCCACACATATAAACAAATCCAAACATTAAAGTCATGTGTAATAAAGTGGAATGGCCCCAATGTTGCTTACTGGAGGATTCCGAAGTTTTGAAATACGTCTGTATCCGATTCCATCGATATGTTTTGCAACAATAAGGTTGCGAAGGTCTTGGGAGAGCTCTTTGCTTTGATCCATCATGATATCTTTCATGTGTGACACCTTTGTAACGAAAAGCCTTTTTTATAGACCATCGATTTACTAACCCAGCTGATATTAATTTGCAGATAGGGGGTATAATTACTTACGGATTTCAGCCGGTCCCTGCCTTACCTTGCCTCGGAGAACTGCTTTTTCTTAACGTGTTCGATACTTTTTCCCCGTGCCATTCCACTTTATTACACATAACTTTATTTACCGGCTTTAATGTTGTGAATTCTTTATATTTCCGGATTTCTTGAGTTAATCCTGACGTCTGGTGAAAATTTCATGTGAATAGCCTTGGAAATATATTTACTGAAAAAATGTTGACGCGTTCGATACTTTCCTCCACTGTATATAATATTTCAGATCAAAATCATACCTGTAATTTTATTCGTTTTGAATTTACTCTGACAAATACTTTTCTGAAGATACCATTAGAGCCTCTAACAGTATGCTTGTTCATTCACAAAATCTTCACAGAATCACCACCTGGAAGGTGAATGCCATTCATTAAACACGCATGAAGCCGATGCAGTTTTACTCACTCATGCTTGTTTCATCGGGCACCGGAACAGCTTCTGAACCCGCCATCTGTATTTAAATATGCAAACCCCTTACCACTTTTTTACTTGTTATAGCCAGATTATTATAGCCTGTATTTGTACAGCACATTTAAATATATACTGTAGTACATTAATATGCTACACAGTAAAATCAATTCATTTATTCATCTTCAGCAACCATCCACTCGCTCGCCAGCCGCTCTCTTTTTTTCCTCTCGCTCTCTGTGGAATTTAATGAGTCCTCTGTGCTGAAGACTTTCTGGTTGCCACAAACTTACTGACCTTTACAAAACACTGACACATCAGAATCCTTCCAAAAATCCTAAGTAAACATCTTACAGAAAACCTCACCATGACAACAATAACTTTTTTGTCAACAAATTTTTTTATCTGTCCAAGTCCATCGAAGTAAGTCCCTGAATATATATATATATATATATATATATATATATATATATATATATATATATATATATATATATATATATATGTATATGTATATATGTATGTATGTGTGTATATGTATGTATGTGTGTGTATATATATGTATGTGTGTATATATATGTATATGTGTATATATGTGTATATATATGTATATATGTGTATATATGTGTATATATATGTATATATGTGTATATATGTGTATATATATGTATATATGTGTGTATATATATGTATATATGTGTATATATATGTGTATATATATATATATATATATATGTATGTGTATATATATATATTATATATGTGTGTGTATATATATATTATATGTGTGTATATATATATATGTATATATGTGTGTGTGTATATATATATATATATATATATATATATATATATATATATATATATATATATATATATATATATATATATATATATATATATATATATATATATTTAGAATGAGTGCAATAATATAAACATGGGAGTTGACTGATAGCCAGCCATTGTCAGAGCTGCTGTTACGGAAAATTAATCATTTTCTGGCTAATAAGATTTGAGAATTCAACAGCGCTGTGGTGGTGGTTTAGTGGTTATCACTTTTACCTTGCACCTCCGGGGTTGGGGATTCGAATTCCAGCTCTCCTCTGTGTGTGCAGAATTTGTATGTTTTCCCTGTGCTTCAGGGGTTTCTTTCAGGTACTCCAGTTTCCTCCCCCAGTCCAAAGACATACATTTGTAGGCTGTCTAAATTGTCCGTGATTAAATTAAATGCGATTGTGCCCTGCAGTGGGTTGGCACCTCGTCCGGGCTGTCCCGCATCTTGTGCCCTGAGTTCCCTTGGATAGGGTACAGGCTTCCCGCGTACCTGTGTAGGACAAGTGGTACGGAAAATGGATGGACCGTGCTGTGGTACAATGTGGTACTGTTATGCGACACTAAAAAGTACCGAAGGAGATACCGTTCTGTACAGTTGTCATACTGTGATTTTTTAAAATACTGTTCAACTCCATATTTTGTCTATCAATATTCCTTTCATTAGGCTATGGTTAGACTTTCAGCAACAGTCACAGACTTTGCCTTAGGTCTTATTTTGAAGGAGGTTAATACAGGGCTTTTATCTTGCATACAGAGAATGTGAGGCTTTGAACATTACTGAGGCCAATTTAATACGAAATTAAATGTTTCTACAGACAAAAATAATACAATAAAGAGCAGTAAACAGTCATACATGAAACAAAGCCAATATTTGGTGTGATGATCCTTTGCTTTAATAAAAAGAGTAGTCTCAGGCACGGTTTATGCAGTTTTATAAGGAAATGAGCTGTAAGAGTTAATGAGCATCTTGTAGAACCAGTCACGGTTCTTCCGGACTCTTTGATGGTTGCTTCTTATTTTTGCAGCAAAACCCAGCAGCCTTCGTTATGTTTCTTGTCTGAAGAGTGTCTCTTAACACTTAATATGCTGCTTTCTTTACCGACATACAAATATTTTTCGGTAACATTTCATTTTGTGCTGGAAAACGGATGTTTGGAAATCTAACATGTTTCCGTACTGACTCAGTAATGTGGAAGTCAAAAAATGACAATCTATAACCCTAACCTTAAGTTTGGGCTAAAAATAGAAATGGGGTGCCTAAGACTTTTGCACAGTGTTGTGCATACTTAAATTAATATCACTAACTATAAATGCTTATAAGACATAGTATCTGCAGCCCTGAGTTCTACGAGTTCTCACTCGTCTGCTTTCTCACCCTGCGAGCAGAATCAAAGGCAGGATTAAGCAGTAACACGGCCGAGAGAGAGGTTGCTGCTGCTGCTGCTGCTGACAGATGTACCGGATGAAGGATGAGGTGGCTAAGGTAAATCTATCGGCCCTCTGTGTTTTACACAACTGATAAGTTAAAAGAGGTCAAAAAAAGTGTTAACTTCTCCTCATGACATCCAGATACCAGGAGTCTGTTTACTAACTGAGTTCAGTGCTTGATAATGTCTCTATGGCTTACAAATCATAACTCACTGTTTCATTCAATACAGCACAAGCAGGAAGAAGAGTAAGTGTGGGGTAAGTCTTTCCAGAGGGCCCGCGTTTTCTATTAGCGATGATGGACGTATGAAATAAACGAAGCGGCTAACTCGTTCTTTCCGCCGTGGAATTGAACCCTGTGGGAATCAGAGCGGACCATAATGACTGCTCTGGATTTCCTCATGGAGGTAGTGGGAAATTTGTAGGAGGACATAGAGAGGTAACTCTTTGAGCATATGTGTGTGCGTGTGTGTGAGTGTGTGTCACAGGCGTGCTACTTGCTTTTGCCCTTCCAATGAACTGTAGCAGTCTTCTCCATTCAGTGCTGCTTTCAAAAGCCCATCATCACAACTGACTCGAAATGATGAACAGGGAAAAAGTTTTTATCTCTCGCTTGAGAAGGACCATTACCTGTTCGGACATACCAAGAACCTCTCGCATCGCATCGTCTCACCTATTAACCTGGGCTTTTGATTGATTACAAGACGGGTTTTTTTTTTTGCAGTCAAATCCATCACTGAAGCACATCTTCTTGTTAAACAGCCCATGAGAAAGGAATCCACTCTCCACAAACAAGAGTCCAATTCAGTCACTTCTCTTCTTAACTGTGTCTGTTGACTGTAAAAGTCAAGATCTTTGATTCGTTTGCAGAATGAAGCAAACGATAATTCCCAGACCCTGTGACCACTCGGCTCATTTGAAACGTAAATCCGAAGGCGTGTCTTCCATCACCCTTATAACATAGCAACAAGATGACCACTGGTAAGCAGTAATGTAGGATGAGAATGAAGTACTCAAAGCCGCTTGGACCAGATAATACTTCATATGGCCATATATGTAGCCAAATGTAACCTACACACGTAACCTTCCATTCTGTACATAAGAGGGCAGGAAAGTAGGAGTGGGGTCGGCAGAGACAGCTGCTCTTGCTCTTAGCTTGTAGGGAGCAGAGGGGAGAAAGTCACCGTGGGTTCATGTGCAGGCCAGTTGAGTAGGAGGTAAAAGGAGGGGGAACGAGGAGTCCACAACAACAGCCACGATCGAGGAACATCAGCATCAGGTGGACACACACACAACACTGACCTGCACGTTTGGAGTGATTCAATAAGTTAAGGATTCTTTGTCGTTTGATCTTAATGTAAAACTCTATGTGAAAATGGTTCACCAGGCTAAATACATGCATACGAGACACATGTAGAGACACACACACTCATCATCCACTTTAATAAGAACACCTTGTGCAATTCTCCAATCACGAGGCGGCAGCACAATGCACATCGTGCAAAAACAGGTCAAGAGCGTTGTTTAATGTTCACATTAAACATTAGAATGAAGAACTAACGTGATCTTATTGATTATAACCGTGGCGTGGCAAGTCGGCTGGTTTACTCTTTGGGAAACTGCTGATCTGGGATTTTCTCACACAACGGTCTCGAGTTTACATAGACTAGTGCAAAACAACAACAACAACAACAACAGAAAAACCAGGTAATGTTTTTCCAACAGTCCAGTTTCAGTGAGCCTGTGCCAATTGTTGTCTCAAATTCCTGTCCTTGGCTGACAGAAGTGGAACCCAATGTGGTCTTCTGCTTCCTTAAGCTTTGTGGTGAGATTCTGTTCCGCTCACCATAGTTGTGACGAGTAGTTATTTGTGTATACTGTTGCCTTCTTGTCAACTCGAATCGGTCTGACCATTCTCCCCTGACCCCTCTCATCAACAAGGCTTTTCTGCCTGCAGACTACAACTGAGTGGATCATTTTTTGTTTTCTGCACCATTCTGTGTAAAATCTCAGGAGATCAGCAGTTTCTGAAATACTCAAACCGGCACCAACAACCATGCTACAGTCAAAATCACTACGATCTAATCTTTCAGCATTCTCATGATTGATGCGTACAGTAGGCCAACTGAGGCACTTGACCTTTATCTGCGTAATTATACATGCCATTTCACCTCATGGAAATTGTTGGCTTTTTTGACATATTTAAACAAGAAAACGTCTGATCCTCTTTGAAACAGTGCCTATTAACCCCTAAATGCGTATATGTTTCACCGATCATTATTACATATTCGGGTCATTAGGGACCTGGAGTATATATCTAACACGGATGGATCTCTAAACTGCCCCAAAGTATAAAACGTCCTATTTTATTAACAATTACAAAACACTAAAACACGGCGTATTTTGACATATTATTTGTCATGAAACAGGTGCAAAAAAAAAAAATACACCGTTAAAATTACGCACTTATAATACACGCGCTAAAATCGTGAAAGTATTGTAACATTTTCATTCAATCATTTCCGTCACCATAACAAAAATTAAAATCCTTACAATATTTAATATTTTTGTAATTAAAGTCTTTTTTTTTTTTTCCTGTATAATTTTTATGGCTAAAAACAATATTATCAAGTAATATTATGAAATGTAGCTCTTACTGTGCTTCCGTCGGTAAATTCAGCATCTGGCTCGTGTTCGGGATTTTGGAGCGTTCGATGCGTTACTCTCAATAGGCTGTTATCATGTTCATAATCATCAAAATCAATATTTTGTTCGCTGACAGCTTCATCATCAGATTCACCGTCAAATGACGCTAATATTTTATTACAAACTTGTTCTGCAGTAAATCGCTGAGCCATGTCATGTTTTGTAACGTTTCTTTTATGTCTGGGGTCATTATGATTGACACATTACATCATCATTGTTTACCAGACATTCCCACCTTGAGGAATAAAAGAGAATTGCACTTATTGAGCCGTGATTCAATATGGTCGTACAGAAAAATATACTTACACTATTACATTCATCGGGTCAGTAGCGACGCTATAAACTTTTTACAATAAATTAATTAAAATACACATACTATTTGACCATTTTTTTCTCGTTGTATTGTTGATGATAAATAGATTGAGGAATACTAAGAAGGTGGAGGTCTAATGTGAGGAAAAATGTGAGAGGGTACTGGATGACGTCCTGGGTCGATAACGACCCAAGGTGTGTTTTTAAGGGTTTATAGAGTTGATATGCTCTATCAAATGTCACAATATTGACATTTTGTAGTAATTTTCACAATTTAAATTAACAATAAATAAATAAAAAAAAACATCAGTCACATGGAAAAAGTAAGTACACCCCTTCAAATCAATATAATTAGAGTCGGGGTTGAAGATTGGGTGCCGGTGATGAGAACCTGCTTAGGGAGTGCAGGTGGAAGCGGTCTTATTTATACCCCTCTCACATATCTAGTGTCTGGTGTTCCCTTTGTTATTGAGGTGTGGGGTGTCATCATGCCAAGAGCTAAAGAGTTCTATAAGGCCAGAAAAAGGTTGTGGATGCCTGTGAGTCTGGCAAGGGATTTAAAAAGAGCTCCAAATTATTTGAAATACATCATTCTACTGTAAGAAAAACCATATACTAGTGGCACAGATTTCAAACAACGGCCAGTCCTGGACAAATTGGCAGTCATTTGAAATTGCAAAAGGCCTGGTCTTTGCCAATATGCTCATTGGCAAGATTACAGTTTGCCAGTGAGCATATAGGCAAAGACCAGGCCTTTTGGAATAATGTGCTCTGGACAGACGAATCAAAGATAGAGTTGTTTGGCTGCAGTAACAGCAGACATGTTTGGCAGAGATCACAGACAGCTTTTCAGGAGAAGCACCTCATACCAAATGTGAAGCACGGTGGTGGAAATGTTATGGTTTGGGGTTGCTTCATTGCCTCAGGGACTGGACAGCTTGCATTCATTGCTTCAACTATGAATTCTGCATCATATCAAAGAGTGCTTGAGGGTAATGTGAGGCCATCTGTCCGAAAGTTGAGGTTGTACTGAAAGTGGGCCTTTCAACAGGATAGTGATGCTAAGCACACCAGCAAATCCACCAAGGAATGTCTCAGAAAGAAGAAATAGAGGGTTGTGGAATAGCCTAGTGAAAGCCCGGATTTGAATCCCATTGAAATGTTGTGTGGGGATTTGAAACGGACAGTACATGCAAGAAAACCCTCAAACATCTTGCACCTGAAAGAATACTGCATGGAAGAGTGGTCAGAAATTCCAGAAAGCCGATGTCAGAGACCGGTGGACAATTATGCAGAACGCCTACAAGAAGTTATTTCTGCTAAAGGAGAAAATACTAGCTTCTGAGCCAAAGGGTGTACTTACTTTTTCCACAGAAGAATATCACATCTATTGATATTTCTGTAGAATAAATTATATATTAGGGTTTTATGGGTTCCCCTAGAGGGACAAACACAGAAACCCTAAGAATGCACCTACACAAATACAATTAGAACAAGTAAATAGGGGTTTATGAAAAAGACAGTGGTACACACAAATCTACACATAATGCAATATACACATTACGACTAACACAGTTGTTCTGTTCAAAAGTACACATTGGTGCTTGAAAGTTGGTAAGGACGCGGTTTGGGACTCAGCCGTGCTCTCTTGTTTGCCGTAAAACGGTTGAGCGCTGCCGTGTGTGATCGTGTCCTGTCGCAAAATGCGGTGAAAACTCCCACACGATGTTAATAGTGTGATTAAGGTGTGTACATGTCTGTAACGCGACTAAAACAGGAATACTCCACACGTCTTAATTCCATTTGTGTTTACTTCGAGTATGACTTTAATCGGATTAAGGTAATTAAAAGTCGCTGTTTACATGCTAGTTTCTTAATCAGAGTATCGTCTTAACCGGGTTAATATCGGATTATTGTTGCCCATGAAAACGTACTGTTTGACTTGACCATTCCAAAACATTATCTTTATTCTTCTTTGTCAAATTCTTTGATAGAATGACTTGTGTGTTTAGGGTCATTGTCTTGCAGCATGACCCACTTTCTCTTGAGTTTCAGTTTATGGAGAGATGTCCTGACATTTTCCTTTAGAGTTCACTGGTATAATTCAGAATTAATTGTTCCATCAATGACGGCAAGCCGTCCTGGGCCAGATGCAACAAAACAGGTCCAAATCATGATACCACCACCACCATGTTTCACAAATTGGATAAGGTTCTTATGCTGGAATGCAGTGTTTTCCTTTCTCCAAACATAACCTTTCTCATTTAAACCAAAAAGTTGTATTTTTTAAAAAACAAAACAAAAATAAACGTTCCAATTGGAACCAAAAAGGTATTTTCAGCCTGATGCCATAGAAAAACCCTTTTATTTAAATGTTTTAAAAAAAACTTTTATTCTCAAGTTCTTTAGAGAACCATCTATTTAGTGTTGCTTTAACAAACCCAGATGTTATCGTAAGTTCGCTAAAAAAAAACAACAGCACTTAGTGCTTTAAGGATTATCACGCCATTGATTGAAAACACCTGACTCTAATTTCACCTTCAAATTAACTGCTAATACTAGAAGTTCACATACTTTGCCACTCACAGATATGTAACATTGGATCATTTTTCCTCAATAAGTAAATGACCAAGTATGATATTTTTGTCTCATTTGTTTAATTGGGTTCTCGTTGTCTACTTTTAGATAACTTGTGTGAAAATCTGATGATGTTTTAGGCCATATTTACGCAGAAATATAGAAAATTCTAAAGGGTTCACAAACTTCAACACCCCTGCAAAGCATACTGACTTTTTCAAAAGTGCTTTTCACAGTTTTGGAACTGGAGGGTGTTTGTGAACACTTTTGAAACCCAGAACACTCCAGCAAACCCATAAAAGAGTTTGTAAATGATGTAATGAACTACATCAATGATTACATTAACATTATTCTATGAATATATATATATATATATAACTTTTCTCCTGAATTTTTACAGATATGAAGGTACTGATATTGCCATATACACATGGCAACCCATGCTCCTAGCATATCATTTAATTTAATTTACACCCTTATCCAGAGTGACTTACATATATCTCATTTATACAACTGAGCACTTGAGGGTTAAGGGCTTTGCTCAAGGGCCCAGCAGTGGCAGCTTGGTGGTGCTGGGATTTGAAGCTCATGACCTTCTGGTCAGAAGGCCAATATCTTAACCACTGTGCTACCACAGTGTAATTAAATGTGTGAGTAAAATGAATAGAGGGTGCCTGGAGGTGTTTCCAGGAAATACTGCCTATGGAAATTCCTCAGTGGCTTCCCCAGTTATTCCAGGGCACATTAACACAGAGTCTCCATGAGGCTGACTGACCTGAACACCAACTCTCATTGATGAAGTAACAGCACTTCCATTGGCAGTGCAGACTGAGCCAGTCAGAAAGATGCACCAACCCTACAATGTGTATTTCTAAACATATCACCACCTTCTCTTAAGCGTCGTGTTACTAAAGGTCCCGACCCCCTTCTTAGCACATTTAAGAGCTTTATTTATCTGAGCTTGCCATAAAGACTGTCAAGATACTGTTATCTTTTACAACCCGGTCCATAAGCATTTCACGTTGAAGCCTTTTCATCTCTAACGCTACTTTTAACTTTAGGTTTACAAATACAGTATAGCATGATGTCGATTAATATAATATTTTATATCGAGTTTATTTATATTAATATATAGTATACCTGTATTTATTGATTATTATCATAACTAATCATATAATAACAAAGTTGTTTCTGATCGAGCACGGACTATGTTGAGTTCAAGTAAAATAAAATCCCACCAAAAACGTTCACTCGTATTTATTCAAAGGAGGTTATTATGCATCGTTATGTTTTTCTTGTATTTAGAAGCCCATGTGAACAATAGGGCTAACCCAGCATCTCTATTAGAGTCCAACTTTCCAAAAACAACAACAACAACAAAACAAACACTTACTGTACTAAAGACTACAATAAACTAGTACATCACCTGGTTGTACAGATTAACCTTTTAGTAAAGTATTATGTGGATTGGGATGTAGGTCTACAGACGAAATCTACTTTATAGCATTCTGTAGATTATAAACTAATGCGAGGTTCTGATAGTTCCATATCCACAGATCAAACAATAAAACATTTCGATGTTGTGTTTCCTGTTTCCCGGTTGTTTCATGTGCCAACAACAAATGAGTTCTGATAAAGTTCATGGTTACTCTGAACTTTTGAACTCTTGGTGGTATGCGACATTGCGCTACAGTCTGAATCAAGTGTTTAGAGTTGAACAGTTTAGGACATTTTGCCTACTTGGCACTGATGGAGCAGATGATAGAGGAGATTTGCCGCTCCAGCCGTTGAGAATTTTTCGGCTAAGGCCAAGCATGCGTGCTTTCTGAGTAAACAAAAACACCCAGCTACTTTAAAGGTTCATGAAAGTTCACAGGTTTGAACTCTCTTTGACCCTATTTCTCAAATAGCACAGATGAACCATTCCTGTTGGGAGATGTGATGTTACTCACAAGCCTGAGCTAATCACAGATGAGTCAGCAATTCTTTCTTTAATTACCAATAAACTGTTCCCTCTTAAATATTATATAATGCATTCAGACTCATATTTGTAGAATTGTGTGTGTGTGTGTTTGTGTGTGTGTGTGAGAGAGAGAGAGAGAGAGAGAGAGAGAGAGAGAGAGAGAGAGAGAGAGAGAGAGAGAGAGAGAGACACATCATTGGATTTCCTATTAACCAAATAATATGAAAAAGAAGGGCCTGTAAGGATTTGCAGGTACTGTATAAGACCAGGCTTATTAACAAATGTGGCCTACGCGTTTGTCTCAATTATTGAACCCTGAGTATTATTTTCTTGTTTTATAAATGTATAGCTTGCGCTTGTTTGTTCTTGAATTTCTCTTGTGGTTTCATTATGATCATTACCAGTAATGGGCTTTTGGCACAGGTACTGTGTATTTGACGTGAGTATCTTGTTGGGAACACTGGCATTGGGTATTGAGGAAAAGACAGTCATGTTCTTCTGCCCTCATTCGTGCCAGGTCGGAGTTTGGTGAATATGAAAGCGGCTAACTTCAAGAGGAGCAGCTTGAGGCCACTGTCGGTCATGAACTGTGAGAAACGTTTAAACTTGTCTTCAGAAGCGTGGCAGACATTACAGTTGGAATGCCGCAATAGCAGATGGTGTCTTAGGAAGCCAGTCATTAAGCCTCGCCTTGGCAGACCAGTGTGGAATTGGTTGCTGTAATTCGTGCCTGGATATCTCGGGGTGTTTTAGAATTGCTTTGAGAAGAAAGGCTTTTTGAGAGTGAAGAAGATCTGACGGAGATAATTGTAATTTTTTTGCCTCGTTATACTTTGAAATTGAACCTGCATGCTGAAGATTTCAATAGCTTCAAATGAACGAGTTGCTGCAGTCCTCATAACACTGAGCACAAAGACGTTTAACAGACACGGAGGTGTCTTTGCTGACTTTAACGCGATGTCTGGATTTCAGTCAGAGTGAAAGTTCTTAATACATTTTACCAGACATGTATTATATGGCCAAAAGTTTGTGGACACCTGACCTTCACATTTATGAGTCTGTTGAACATCCTGTTCCAGATTCATTCTCCCTTTGCTCTTATAATAACCTCCACTCTTCTGGGAAGGTTTTCCACCAGATTTTGGAGCGTGGCTGTGGGGAATTGTGATCATTCAGCTACAAGAGCATCACTGATGTTCAGTGCAGTCGGTGTTCCAGTTCATCCCAAAGGTGTTCAGTGGAGTTGAGGTCAGGTCTTTGTGAAGGCCACTCAAGTTCTTCCACTCAAAGTTGACAAACCATGTCTTCAGAGCTTCCACAAGGGCGTCCACAAACCTTTGGCCATATAGTGTAGACGAGATGACGACTGTCCACATGTGTACATTGTGCCAGTTTAATTCAGGACAGACTGTCAGAGTATGGTCAAGTGAGTGTTCACCATGAATCATTTTAATGTCACTAAAATGGCCACTGTTTTCTGAAAATGTTGATTTTGTATAATATCTTAAGACACTCATTCATTTATCTTAATTATCATTAAGTCCTAATCGGGAGTACACCCTGGATAGAACATCAATCCATCACTGGACACCATGAACACACATTCATACACTGGGCAATTTAGCAATGAGAGTCCACCTACTGGCTTGTTTTAGGTGGTGGGAGGAAACCAGAGAACACAGGGAGAACATGCAACGGAGACCTGAGCTCAGGGACCCTGGGACAGTGAGTCGATAACGGCACCTGTGAGACACACATTTTATGATTTATTTATTTATTTATTTAAAATTAGAGCGTTCCTAAATTCTCCAGTGATTGTGATGCAGATTTGAGTGTTACTTCACGCCACTCATGATGATGAAGGAAATCCATCCTCGTCGAGTCAGTGCCGCGATTCGAGGCTTCATGAGGAACATTTTCTGACATGACTTTTTCTGACAGCTAACAATAGTAGTGACTCAGAAACAGCAAAGTGTTTCCCCACATTTTGCTTGGTCACATGGTCAGACATGAAGCCTACTCAGCAAGAACAAAGGTGAGAGTCATGCCACTTAAACTGACAAGCTACAGGTACAAGCCATTAATCTTTGCCTTTCTAAATGGACTCGTGATGCTGAGATACTCGAGCAGAAATAGCATTTTCATTCCAAAGGGCTTCGGGAATTGGTTTTCACTTGCTTGGTTTTATCGTAGATGGCTTCCACTGTTATTCTAAGAGCTTAAATGCGACACGGTAGTTATTCAGGCTACAGTTTCGCTGAAAACTGAGAAAGCTGACTGCCATATATCCTTGCCGGGCCATTTGAAGGATGACGCTTGAACTGTGTCACCTTGGATTTTCACAGACTTTGATAGCCGTAAATAAACAAAAATATTATGTATATAAAGCTCAGAATTTAGGGTGTGTTTAATAATTTCATGACAGTCCACCATACACTTTAATCTGCTTTTTTTTATTATTATTTTACATATTATGAATTGAGTAGTTTCCAGTTACAGCGTGATGCGTTTCTCCTATTTCACTGCCTTCCATCGTCTCACGTCTTCTTTTCTTCTTATGTCCCCCAGGCATTACGAGTCATTTCACATTCGTTTTCAACCTCATTCGTTTCTGAACAGACAGACATAGGACTCGCAGAAGCTCAAACTCTTGAGAAATGGACAATTTAATGTGCCCATGAGGTCATGCCTCTTTTTGTAAATGACTGAACTTTTCCTGACCCTTGGGACCTGTGAAAAGCCCCCTCTTGATTATAAATAATAGCAGTGGGTCGCTAATAGGTAATCCGAACGAGAGCTGAAAAGGTCTGATATGATTCGGCAGGAGGGCAAGAGTGCAGCAGACATGTAAATGTTGTTAGGAACGTTCTCATTGACTTTTGTGGTAATGAAAAAGCCATTTTCACGTTGGTGCTGGAGAGCCGTATCTTTGTCAATGGGACAGCTCGCTGTCCTTTCTATTGTAGTGTGGAGTTAAGTTTAGTCAGACCTACTTATGTTTCAAGGGACATTGGAGTGGTAGTGGTAATACGGTATTATCTTTTAGGTGCTCGTTGACCAAGAGTCAAACAGAGTTCAAATCACAAGATTGCCTTGTGCACTTTAAAAGGGAGATTTTCTGGGATTTCACAGTTGTCTAGCCATATGTAAAACCCATCACCATATATTTCAGAATTCACCTCGAGTCCTGTAAGGATTTACCAGGAGTGGGTTTGTTTTTTTTTTTTTTTTTTTGTCCTTTGGTGTCAAGAAAACTCCGTTTTCAAAACTACAATGTAGCCTTTTTGTGCAAATAGCACAGGAATTGTTACAATACAGTTCTCGCTGCAATTACATTGATTTACTTGACCCCAGGCTTGGGGAACTCCATAAAAACAAGAGGGTCTGAAATGTCTTTCATTTAGCCGCTATAAATTCCGTATATACTCACAAATTTAGACAAAAAATGGCTCTGAGGATAAAACGTTCCGTTGTCAACCCTCGATGTTAAACAATGGGCCAGGCGGAGGTTCTTTACAAGGTGATAGGAGGAAAAGTTCAGCTGCATCTATCACAGGGCCTGGACCTGCGCGGATAGGAGGGCTGGACATAAAGGTGTCAGCCATGCAGTGGGGCGGATGTAAATCAGGAGCCCGTAGAACGGGGCAGAGAAATGGCTAACACAGGCATCTGCCAAGCCTCTCTCTTTCTCTCCCTAGCTTTCTCCTTGTCTTTCTCAGTGTCACGCGAGGACAAGTCTCTTCCACATGACCCCTGTGTGCCGGGAGACAAGCCCGCCCAGGCAGCCTCAATTCAGCCTTGTTTTTCTCCGGGTCTGCTTTCTTTTTATCCCCCTTTTACTGTTGTAATTTGTGAAATTTTTTGCAAAAGAGGGCGAGGCAACTGTTAAGCTTGTTATTCTATAGCGATGGGTCTTCATTATTCCATTCAAGTCACCTCCTGTCCCAGCATTCACATGGAATTGTTCTTTTGTGGAAAATACGGCTTTGACGAGCACTTGCGATATCGCGACCGCATCGTTCTCCTTCGACTTCCCTCTCTGGCGTGAACTTTCCACCACTCTCTTACCTCTTTCACAGCCACTGTTGCCCGTTTAACACCAGGATGATTAGCATCGTTCTGCTGCTTCCCTTGATTTCACACAGTTATTTAGCTGAGATTGGTCCAAGTTTGGACTGTTGACAGTCACTGTGGTGCTCTACAGGCATGTAATAGATCTCCCAACACGTTACTCGTGTCAAATTTCAGACTAGAATTGGTATGTCGGTCAGCATAACCGATTTACATCATAGATATATGGGTGTGTTTATATTTGACCCATATTCAGCCTTATTTCATCGAGATCAAAAGCTTGAACACGACTTGCTCAGAAGGACAAGAGGCCTCCGTGTGTCATCTACCACAAACAAACATGGTATAGCGCTTATTTTAATTTCCCTTCATAAATATTTGATCATGTATTTGTGAAAGAGTTCAACAAGGATTTTTTTTAATAATGTCATAGTTTTATTAAATAAAAGCTCATCCATCAAATTGAAATTTAAATTAAAGTTGCATTCAGTAGAACACACTATGTATATATATATATCTATCTTTATAAAAAAAACTACATTACAAATATACATCATATACCTCAGAGAAATACAGTGATTCATAAAGAGTAGTGCCCTTAGTTAAAGAATGGAATTATATACAGATTTGATATAAAGCATCATACATTATATTTCATTGACAAAATTTAAATATATACATGCATTTATCGGTATAATTCCCATGCCAACAGTTCATGCCTGATTTAATGTGCTAATTGCTGGCGTAACGGCAGAACTTTGTGGGAAGATTGTCCACAGGATACACAGTCGGGCCCGTTTTCATTGTCGGGGGTCCGTTCAAAAGTGTCCAATTGCAGTGCTGTGTTAACTCGACTAAAAATATCTTGAGTAGCATTTTGGCAAACTCCTTTCCCACACACATCCTGGCTCCTCCGCCGAAGGGGATGTAGTTAAACCTGGAACTGTCTTCCAAGCCTTTAGCCATGAATCTCTCTGGCTGGAATTCTTCTTTGTGGGGGAAGATATCTGCAACATCATGGGTATCACAAATGCTGTAAATGACATTCCAGCCTTTGGGGATCTGGTAGCCCTGGAAAACAGAGACAAAATGATGATTATTATTGGTAGTAGTCTATACGTATTAGTGTTATTGTAGCCTTTGTGTGTATGATGTACTTTTAATGAACCCAGCATCTTAGATGGACTATTTAGATAAGCAACTTTGCCCAAAAGATCGACTTACATTGAGTTCAAACGTTTTAAGTGCAACACGGAATCCCCCAGGCACAGGTGGGTTCATTCGGAGGGTTTCCTTAATGACACATCCAGTGTACTTGAGATGTTCCAGCAGCTCCATATTAAGAGCTCTTTCAGGCAAATACATGACTGAAACCTCCTGTATTGAAAAAAAAAAAAAAAATTACCACACACACACTCATTAGCATTCATCCAGAAATATTCCAACAAACGTTACAGAATAAATTCAATCGTCTTCTGTAAACTTTAATGACCTTACCTTCTCTTCGAGCTCCTCTCGGATTTGCTGAATCACCTCCGGATTCAGTCCCAAGAACATCACCAGAGAAGTTGCCGTACTCGCGGTAGTCTCGTGCCCGCCAAAGAGAAGTTCAGTTGCTGCCTCCTTCATCGCCTGAGATGAAGAAAGAAGATTTGTTGATTAAACTGATTTTACACAGGTCTTAATATACCACCTCGTGATGCTAAAACACAATGTGTAAACGTTTCATTCTACCTGCATGCTGAGCGGCTCGTCGCTTCTCCTGCTATTTTCAATCAGCTGCTGAAGAGCATCCTTGTACTTGGGCTCGTTCTCGTTATCGCCATCTTGGATTTTCTTCTTGATGTTCTCCTCGATTTTTGCATGAATAAAATTGCGTGCTTTGAGGCCCTGTTAAATGAATCAGATTTTTTGTCTTTAAAAAAAAATTAATTTGATTTAAGTATTATAATAGTTAATATTGTGAGCATTATATTTACCCGATATAAGCCGCTGAATGGGACGTCAATTGGGAGGGAGAAGAGGTTCTTGATCATTTCCTCAAAAGCCTCAACAAGCTCTTGCTCGTCCCTCTTGATCTGCTCGGGTTCGAACCCTAGAAGGATTCTCATGGCGATGCGGAACATGAGGCGCTTCATTTCCGGGTACACGAGCACGGGCGCGTCGCGCTCCAGCCAGTCAGTGATTGCGCACCGCACCTCCTCCTGGATCACCGGGATGTAGTGCTCCAGAGCGTCCCGAGAGAAAGCCTTCAGGATCGCCTGCAACACACACACACGCGCGCGCGCTTTTAAGTTTGATTGCGTAAAACAGAGCAGAAGTCAGGGTTGCCAGGTTGGACAGCTCCTTTGCAACAGAGTAAACAGTCCGAAGCGCACTGTTTACAAAACAGTCCTATATCCCACTCAAGGGCATTTCAACTCTGATTTAAAATTTAATCAAGAATCTAATTTAATCCTAACCTGCTAACCAATTTGGCAAAAAATGATAAGAAAATGATTTGACACGATATTATAGCTTAAGGCTGCGTCTCGAACCGCATGCTGTCACACTAAAAAGTGCGCCACATATAGTGACTCACTATATACTATAACATACAGGTATATAGTGCACTAGGACTCGCTTTGGAACATAAACCGATTGCGACCCGCGACTGTTGATGACGTGATGCGTCACGGAGTTGGGACACGGATCAGGACGCTTACCTTTTTCTTGTTTCGGTGCAGAGCTCCGTGCACGTTGGAGAGCGTGTCTGAGCCGAGGATGGTTCTGACCGAGGCGGGCCACTGCACCGCGACCAGCCTGTGTTCCCCGAGCAGGATCTGGCGCACGTTCTCAGCGCCCATGACGCGCACCGTGGGGTTCCCGAAGAGGTGCGTTTTGTAGATGCAGCCGTACTTTTGACGCTTCATGCGCAGAAACTTTCTTCTCTGTGGAGTAATGGAACACGTGATGAGCATCAGATACAGAAACGCATGAAAAACACGGTCTCGCGGAGCCGCGCGTTACCTGCAGGATGAGCTGCAGCGTCTCTCCAATGAAAGGCAGACCCATGGTGCCCGGGGGAAGGGGGCTCGTGCAGCTCGGGTCGAGTCCTCTGATCACCAAAACCTGCCACAGCTTCACCGCGGCTAAAAGCAACAGCACAGGAAGCACGACCGTACACAGCAAGGTTACCAACAAAGTATACAGACCCATGACGCGCACCTTAAAAAAAAGAAGAAGAGAAGAACCAGCAATGGATGCAAAGGTCTTCCCTCGGATCTGACTCGCTCTCTCTGTTACATGCACCCTTTTATACACATTCCCTCCTGTCTCAGCCTCCTCGTTACCTTGGGTCAGATAAATTAGTTCACACAAAGTTCATCTTTAATTGTAGTGTCATCTCGCCCCGCCCACGAACCCAGAAAAGCCGCTCCGACAACTCGCAGCCATTTGTTATGAAGGCGCATTTTAATACCACCTCCCGTAGAAGCAGGACAATCCCGAGGATTTAACTTTGAAAAGGTGTTAATTCCTCAGCACAAAGGAAAGCGTCCACGGGTTGCTTTTGTTTCCTGATATTCCGTCGTTTACACTCATTACTCCGGCTCGGGTGCCATGCTGAAATGCCAGGGAGAGACTTCATTGAGGAGCCTTTACGCATTTAAACGTGTTCGGGTCCTGCGAAAAGTGTCTCTTTCATCTTTCATGGGTGGACACGTAAACACTTTATCAGCACTGGACACTTTATGGATGTTCCAGAGAAGGAGAAAAAAAAAACCAAACAAACATGTTGGTGCGCATTAAACATGGAGTGCGTGCATAACAATAATAAAAAATTTAAAGGCACATCATTGCGCACACACACACACACACACATTGCAAACACTGCAGTGATGAAAGACCACCAGGGTGAAAAACATCAGATAGAAGTAGAACAGTAGCTGTACAGTGTTATGAAATAAATGGCGCAGTT